>NW_027555847.1:636488013-636630513 GCF_003287225.1 Phascolarctos cinereus
ATTGGGATGTTCTTATCAATGGCCTTCTCAGAGTATAACCCTAGTGATGGAATCTCTGGATCAAATGGTATAACAGTTTAATTGTTTTATTTGCATGATTCCAAAGTGCTTTCCACAATTGGTATTCTGATTCATAGTGCCACCTAAAATGCACTGGTGTGTCTATCTTCTCAAACCCCTCCAGCACTAGCTATTACCACCTTTAGTCAATTTTATCAATTTTCAGGACGTGAAGAAGAATAGGTGTTGTTTTGATCCATATTTTTTTTTTATTAGTGATTTGGAGCATTTGTTTATGTGGTTATTAATAGGTTACATTTCTTCTTCTTCAGAACTGTTTGTTCCTGGCCTTTGACTATTCATCCACTGGGGCATGACGTTTGGTCTCACATAGGGCCACACAATTTTAACATCACTAAAGAATTGCTTTTCAAGTTTTCAGAGTGGAAAATTCCAAAAGAATAGAAATATATGGATGCTACCAATACCAAAGGAAGAAGCAGCAAAGGAGACATCAGTCTCTACCAACCTATATGTGTCTTTGCTTCTATGTCTACAAACTCATCATGGGAATGATGTACACGTGCAGCAAGTATATCCTTCAAGAAAACATCAAAAAGCAATGATCAGGATTTCACAGACATTTTTTCTGTAATAGTCCATATTCTCCCAGAAGGTAGAACTAGTAATAATAGATGGCAGTTACAGTGAGGCAAACGTAAGTTTGTGGTGAGAAAAGAACTTCATAATAATTAGATATACTCAGGAGTGTGCTGGAATCAGCTCAAACTGTTCCAACAGAGCCTGTGGTTAAATTTTCAGTGTGAGCATTGATACTTCAGAAATTGAAAAGGCAATCAGGGTTTGATTTGATATTTTATTTATTGCCATCATAAACTTCTACATTTCCACAAACAAATCCACATAACTCATCCATTTGTTTGATACTTCTTTCTTCAGCATATTGTTGGCTAACGTCATGTGTGTGTCTCCCACAGAAGTTTCCATTCTTTGACTCTATTCTTAGTTATCTTATAAATTCTATATGGAGTTAAGCCATTTTTGGTCATATTGAACAAATCCATGGTGATATTCATGGTGATTTTATATCTGGTTCCCAAAGAATTTCTGTAGGGTTTTGATCTGGTTATAGAATATCCAAAGAATGTCCATTAATCTTCCCCTATTTCAGTGAGGAAGTGTTGATCATCCAATAGATGCTTAAAGGTGATAGTCCCTGTGTTTCATTAATATTGTATAGGTTTTTGATAGGATATGTAGTAAAACTCTTATGGTCCATTTTATAGTTTTGAAATTATACAATAATATTGGTAGTGCCTAGGAATTAATTGCCTTTATGTAATTTTCCCTTTCAGCATTGATTTAAGTCTCAAATACATTTAGTTACAGTCTTCTTTTTTATATTATTATGTTTGTTGCATCTTGACTAGAGGAGACCATTTCATTTTTAAGGTATCACCATTTTTATTGGTACAATGTGACCTCTAGATTCACACTCAAATTCTTCAGTCTTTATCTTTCCTAGAGGTATATTAAAAATTTTATACTTAGCAAATCAATATGAAATTTTGATATCATTAGAGAATTATTTAATGTGATGAAGGCAATTGTGATGTATTTTTGGTAGAAACACAAAGCTTGATGTCATGCATGTACATTGAATGATTAAAACATGTTTTGGTTCAGTACCTTCTATAATTTGGAAATCATACTTAGTTTTACATAGAAATAATGGATTTAAGGCTACAAATGACCATAATGGATTTAACCCATCTTCCTGGCATATGTCACATTTTATATAAATTGTTCTTGACATTATTATGTTGGTGGCATGTTTTAAATGGAAAAGTTTTCCTTATAAATATTAACTACTCTAGCATTCTCAGTCTACATGGGTCTATTTTGTATATTTTCAGTACACAAATAAATCATGAGGGCAAAACCAAGTCAAAGACATGGCAGTAATAAATAAAGGAAGTATAGATACTTTGGAGCAACTTATTCAATTATAGAATTGATCACAAGTTGATCTTTATGCCCCTGGAAATTTTTTGGCACATATATTTTGCTCTTTAGCCAATATAGTGTTTTTCTTTTATTTATAGATTAAAAAACAAAAACCCTAAACCTTTTGTACAAAAAACACAAACATTAATTGACCTGTATTTGGAAAGATCACCAGTATGTTTATCTTTGGGTCAACAGTATGAAATTTCCTCCTTAAGAAATGTAGATTTAGGGGCAACTAGATGGTGCAGTGGATAGAGTTCCAGTCTTGGAGTCAGCAGGACCCAACTTCAAATCTGGCCTCAGACACTTGACACTTACTAGCTGTGTGACCCCGGGGCAAATTGCTTAACCCTAATTGCCTCGCACACAAAAAAATGTAGATTTAGTCAGATTTATATCTAAAAGGAAACTTAGGTGTTGCCAGTAATCCATACACCATTGTGAAGCCAACAATTCTGGATATTATCTAGCCTTGCTGCTTTAAAGTTTCACAAGGAAGCTAGATTCAAAAACCTCCTTTTTTGTTCCTTCAAATGAAATAAAAATTGTCTGTTTCTTCTTTGATACAACTTACTTTTCTGTTGTGTTGGACTTATTTCTGACCATATATATGATCAGAAATTTTCCACAACCTTTTTTTCATAGGTTCATTCTCTCCTCTGATGTCTTTGTTTCTTATGCTTCTATAGTGAAATGTTTAATTACTGTTGATTTTTAAAAAATTGTTCTTTCCACTACATTGAATCCTTTCATCACTTCAACATTTTGTATTTTGCTTTCAATTATTGACTTAAGGAATCTAAAATTTCAGACATACAGTAGTATACAACAGTAGTGCCATGTTGCTCTTTTTTGTTGAGCTCTCTCAATTTGCTTCCTCCATAATGATGTTTGATACCTATCCTTAGGAGTATTTCTTAATAACTTCATCATTGCCCATATGGTTCTTATGATAATAATGGTTCCTGTATATATGCACTGTTTTGTTCAGGTCCTTAAATGTTTTTATATTTTCGTCAAATGTTGTGAGAGAATGTATTTATTCATGATAGTTATAGAAGATACTAGCATTTTCAATTACTCTGTATTGGTGTAATTTATCTATTAGTTGGATTTGTTCCATCAAATTCAAAAAGGCTTTTGCAAAATTCCACTCCAGTCCCATCTCCTCGTTAGAGCCGTTTGAGGCATCAGCATTATTTTTGTCATCCATTTCACGATTAGGGATGACTCCTAGAATTTGAGTTATGCTGATTTTCAATGCCTCCTAGGTTTTTAAAAATCTGTCCCCTTTTCAGATTTTAGTATTTCCTTGATTTCATGTCTTTTTTGCATAGGATCTGGGCTTGAGGGTGAAGTTATTTCTGATGATTATCCTGAACATTTTTACCAATACAGTGTTGTATGACTAAGGACTGAGGATACTGTTCGTAGAAAGTAATATGAAACTTTTGCATGTGATTGATAAACTCTGCTTCTAAATGTACTATGATATAGTATAGGCATATTATTATTATCATTATTAATATCATCATCATTATCTTTATCACTATTTTCATTATACATTAAGTAGAAGACATTGACTCTGGTTTCAACAGCCTTAAATAGAAAGGTCTTGCACAACCAATTTTTTCTCTGATGCATCATGTCTTATACGTGACCCACAGTTTTCAAAGGCTAAGCCCACATAGTACAAGTGCAGGCAGGTTCTTCCCATTGGGAAGACTTCAAGCATAGGCTTGACAATGTGCAATGTATATGTTGTCTAAAGATTAACTAAGCTAAGCACAGAAGTACTTGTCATCAATTGTACATGAGGTGATAAATTATGTTTGGCCATGGCAACTCACAAAGGACATTATAAAATAATAAATAATGAAATGCTGGGAGAATACATGCTACAGGAAGTCAGATAAGATAAATGTCCTTGACAGCTGTAGCTAAATCACAGGACTTTAGAATTAGATTTAGAGACTGAAGGCAGTAGAGATGATCATTGTGTCTGGCCTACTCATTGTACATGTGATGAAACTGAGATCCATAGAGGTTGTTACCTGCTCATGGTTCACAACTAGTAAATGGTAGAGAGAGGATTTGAGTCTGGTCCTATGACTCCAAATCACATAGTTTTGTTTGTTTGTGAATTGAGGATAAACTTCATAGAGGATCTATAACTTAAGTGGGGTCTTGAAAGATAAGTGAATTTGGAAAGGCACAGAGAAGAGATGAGGACATTCCAGATTTGGGGCCAGGAATGAGAGTGGTATGTGACTGGAATGGTGCAGAGAGTAAGAATACAGGTTGAGGGTTTATGTTTGGAGTGATGTTTTTTTAGATGTTTCAGTTATTTCTGACTCTTCATGACCTCATATGGTGTTTTCTTGGCAAAGATACTGGAGTGGTTTGCCATTTCCTTCTCTATCTCATTTTACAGATGAGGAAACTGAGACAAACAGGGTGAAGTGACTTGCCCAGGGTCAAACAGCCAGTAAGCATCTGAGACCAGATATGAACTCAGAAGATGAATCTTCCTGACTCCAGGCCTGGCACTTTATTCATTGTACCACCTAGCTGCCCATGTTTGGAGGACTAGGAGAGAAAAAGTTGAATTAATTTTTAAAAAGTCCAAATTATGTGTGGGGGGGCATTGATTAGAAGACTAAAAAATTTGAGTTTGGTAAATATACGAGTATTTATTAAATGTTTAGAATGTGCAAATGAAGCAACTTCTCCCCTACAACTTTTTGCCAATATTTTTTGTAGGGCAATGAATCCTGAGCAAAATTTGGTTTGCACGCAAAGCTCGGTGCTAGGCACAAGGTCTGTTGCAAAGAAACTTAAGACAGAATTCTTGACTACTCAAAACTTGCAGTATAGTTCATGAAACAAGTAAAAACACTTGACAAGTATAATAATTATACTAAATGAGAAATTGACAATAATACACTATGATAACGTAAGATATAGTGGAAAAAGCATCGAAATGAGAGGCAGGAGGTCTAGGGTTAAGCTTTGGACATTCATGAAGTACACAACCAAGGGCAAGTTTAATTCCCTCTCTAGGTCTTATACAAAGCCCTCTCTTGCTCTAATTCTATGTTGTTTCAGTCATATCTGACTCTCTGTGACTCTCTGGAACTCTATCCACCGCACCACCTAGCTGCCCAACATTATGGTGAAGGGTTTTGTCTAGCACTAGCATTCTGTTTTCCATGCTCTGGCCTAGGTTCTAATATTCACAGGAGACAAAATCAAGAAAAAAAAACCAATAGTGAAAACCCAGGTCCTAAGCTGTTTAAACACAAATGCCCTAAGTCTAGACAAGAAACAAGAGGAATCAGAAGTCCAAACACAAGAAGGGCAAACAATGGTGTCAATGAGAAATATTGTAATGAAACCCATGAATGATTTATAGCTCTGAATGGATATACCTTATTCAAAAGAAATAGGCTAGGTAAAAGGGGTGGGTGGTGAGGGAAGGATGAGGTAGCATTATATATGAAGAAGGTATGCTCATCAGAGAAAATACTAGCTATTATTTCACCTGAAACTAAACTTAAAATAAGTTCAATAAAAAGGCAAACTATAGAAAAAATATATAGAAGCATAGTTCACATTTTTGTTTCCTGGGGCAGGAAAAAGGGAAATTGACATATCTAATTTTCTTTTTCAAATTCAGATGTTTTTTTCAGGCAAAAAGGACAGTTTAAACGAGCTTATTTCCTGGTCTAAGTCAGTTTTCTTCTTTCATTAGTTTTTGCTAACAAGCTTAGTATTCTGCCCAGTAGATACATACTACTTACTTGTCACCAATTGAAGAGAAGGTGCTAATGGCATCTGTAGAGGCAGTTTCCTCACTTGGAAGATTGTTATAACAATGAAATCACAGCTAGAGTCCCTCTCTATATTCTCATGTGAGGAAATACAGGAGAGAAGAGGAAGGAGCAGGGGGTGAGGCATTACAGAAATTATTTAAGTAAAGTACAAAGAGGGAGAAACAGAAGGGATTTTGTCATTGGATAGAAATAAAAAATAGATGAGAAGTTTGGGAAGCAGAGAGACATGATATAGTAATGATGGGGAATTGCAATTATCCAGACGTCTGCTGAGCTCACTCAGTCTTTGTTAAAAACAAAGCAGCAAATAATGTCTTTATTTGCCTTAGTGAAAATTCTTTCCTACAAAAGGAAATTACTTCCTGCAAAATTTTAGAATAGAACTCCCTTTTATTGATTCCTATAAGAAATGAAGGAATCAATAAAGTGGATTCTATTCTAGATCTGACTCTTACTAACAGGAACTGGATGCTGAAGTAAAAATGATAGGAACTTTGGAGGCAAGTGAATTTTCTGTGCCAGAGATTAGGATAGAGAAGACAAAAGCTGGACAGAGTGTTGGCATTGGATAAAGTAAATTTCAAAGGGTTCAGAAGAAAAATAGATAAGCTCTTGTGGACTAAAATACTTTAAGGGAAGTCACCTTAAGAAGAATGGGAAATGTTTGAGAATGGGTTTCCAAAGAAACCAAGAGAAAATGGTATTTGTCTGAAGAGACCACTGTGACTGTATGGGGAACCCACCAACTAACTTAAATTTTAAAAAGAAATATATGGAAGCTAGAAACCAGGTTAGATAACAGAGAGTGGATATAAGAGTGTGGTGTGGTCCTCTAAAAAAAAATAATAATGCCAGGAGCTAAAAAACTCAGCATGAGCTGAGCCTAGTGAGTTCAGGACAGAATAAGGGGACTTTTTTAAAACTTTTTTTTTAAACTAGAGAAAATAAATAAAGACTGGATAGGATCTCACTTAAAATGGATGAGATGTCTGATGACAGAAGGAAGGCTGGACTGTTTGTCATTTTGTTTTGTTTTCCTCCACAAAGGAGAATCCTCCTTAAAGTAGAAATGACAGAACAAAAATAACCACCAAGCAGTTAATAGCCAAGATCTTGGGTTCCATTAGGAGGGGTGTCTTGGAGTAGAGAGATAAAAGTGCTACCGTATTTTCTTTCATTAGACATCATCTGGAGTTTTGTGTTCAGATCTGGATATCTAGTCTAGGGTTCTAACATTTAATGACATTTAATTTATTGAATTTGAGAGTTGGAACCCACCTCACCAGTCATATAGTCCAGTCCATACATAGAAGTAATACCCAATATGCCACAAATAACAAATAGAAGTACAGCATCTGTTTGAAGATTTCCATGAAGGGGAACCCACTACATCCCTAGGCAACCCATTCCACTTCGAGATAGCTCTAAATGTTAGGAACTTATTGTTGTTACTGTTGTTGCTGCTGCTTTTTTATTTTTGTTGTTGTTTGTTTTTTCCCACTTGACATTGAACTTAAATTTGTCTCTTGGTAATGACTTCCATTCATTGCTCCTGGTTCTGCCCTGTCGGTCCAAACAGAACCTTCTCCATATGATAGGACATAAAATATATATAATGTTAGCTATCGTACCTTCCTCCCCACTCCACATGCCATGGGTCTTCTCTTCTTAAGGCTAAACATCGCCCGTTCCTTTAACTGATCTTCCTATGACAAAGATTTAAGTCTCTTAGCCATCCTCATTGTCTTCCTCTTAAGAGTCTTTGTATATCAATGTACTTCTTAAGCTATGTATGGTTTCCAGAACTGAACACAGTACTCCAGAAGAGTTATTAATTATGAGGGCAGAGTGCAGTGGGGAACTCTCACAGACCTATTTCTGGAAGTTGGATATCGCCCTAATGCAGCTCAACATCATACCAGCTTTTTTGGATGTTGTATTTTACTACAGAATCACACGGACCTTGAAGTTGTTGCAAAAAGTCCTAGGCCATTTTCAGAATAACTGCTATCTAATCGTGACTTCTCCATCGTATGTTTGTGAAGATGATGTTTTCTGTACCCAAATGCAAGATTTTACTTTTATCCCTGATGGATTATATTTTATTAGATTCAACCCAACCATCTAGCCTAATAATAATAATAATAATAATAACAACAACAACAACAACAACTAGCATTTATGTAGCTCTTTAAGGTTTGTGAAGTAATTTACAAATATCATCTCATTTTATCCTCACAATAAATCTAGGAGGTAAGTGCTGTTATTATCCTCATTTAACAGGTAAGGAAACTGAGGCAGAAAGAGGTGAAGTGACTTACCCAAAATCAGACAGCTATTAAGAATCTAAAACCAGAAAGTAGTCTTTCTGATTCCAGGTCCAGAGCTCCATATACTGTACCACTAGCTGGCTCTAGCCTGTCAAGATTCTGTAATGGTTTTATAATTCACGAAGTCTTAATATACTTTTATTTGTTTACTGTTTTTAAAGTGAAAGAGCAAAGGGACCTACTTCCTTGTTTTTCAGGGTATAGCTGTTTTTCTTAGAAAACTACTTTACTTTGCAATTCATTTTTATTGTTGTTTTGCTATAGATGGCATGTGAGAGGGACCTAGTTTGTACCTTGGCAAAGAGAACAGGTGTATTCTAAAGGAACACACACACACACACACACACACACACACAGAGTCAGTGTGTAAATCTAGTCAGTGTGTAAATCCTGACAGTTTGAATTACTATCTCTTTGGAGACTCCAGATGGTGATTAAATGGTGAAATATCGCTTCTAGTTTGTTGTTGTACTTGGGCTCTTGCTAGGTCTTGGGCTTTTGAATAACGTCCATTTTATTCATGGCAATGAGGACAGTGGAAAAAGTACTAATTTTGTCATTGAACTATCCGGGTTTGAATCCCACCTCTGGAGCATGAAAATACATATGTCGCTTGTCCAAGTCACTTAACCTGTTTCTTCACCTTTAAAATGAAGGGATTAGATTTGGTGACCTTTGGGGTACTTTTCAGCAGTTATAAATCTATAATTCTATGAACTTTAGGAATCTCTCTCTTGACTCACATTCTCTGGATGGAACCCAGTCTCACAGATCTCCTGGGAAACACTTGTTAACACCATTCTGGAAATTTTGACTTGGCTTTTTTCTTGGACATGACTGTGTTTTCTTTTGCAATGGGCCATTGGCCATGCAGTAGCCTCCCCCATGCAACCATCTCTATTTTCTCAATGTGATTACAGCCCATTTCATTCCATAATAGGTTTCTTTTATGATTCCCCGAGGCATGCAAATCAAATTTTAGCCAGGGATCAAATCTTTGTTCTACAAAGAATGCTGGCAGAAGGTACTAGGAACTTTACTACTGAATTGTGCCTGTGTTGATAGAACTTCGGCCTCCTCACCACTTTTACCCTTCTTCTGCCAGGTTCTCCCTGTTAGTAAATATTTGTCAAAGTTTATTTTCCTTCATGAGAATGCAGGAGCATCTGAAGGGAAAGCAGATGCTAAAAACATCGTGGGTTGTGACACAATTTTCCTATTTTCTTCTTAAATGTGTAATAGGATAAACTGTTGTTCAATCAGTGATTACACAAGCATTCAACTATGCTCTTTGCAAAGGCAGACTTCCTGTTTCCCTCACATTCCATTTTTGTCAAAAGCAAACCATCTTTAGATCAGTATCTCATACCATACATCAGTATAAACTCAAAGTGGACACATAGTCTAAATAGTAAAAGTCATACCATTAAAAAAAAAGTAGATGAGAACCAGATCAAATGCCACTGTCTGCCTGAGGGTAAATTATTAACCAAACAAATAATAGAAGCAATCATAGAAGATAAAACCAATCATTTCATATATATGAAACTAAAAAGTTATTTGTATGAATAAATTAATCCAACTAAGGTAAGAAGGTGGGAACTTGAGGGGGAAAATTTTTGTATTGCACTTGTAAGGGTTTCATATGAGAAATGTATTGACAACTAATGCAAAGACAAAAAAAGACAGTATCTAATAGAAATCCTTGAATAGTAGATAGTTCTCAAAATAATAAAAAAAAGATTCTAGACAATTAACAATGATCTATCTATGGGTAAGAATATGGACATTTTAATCATTTTCTAGGTATAATTCCAATTTGCTTTTCAGAAGGATTGGAACAATTTACTGCTCCACCAGTAGTTTATTACAGTGCCCATCTGTCCCCAACCCTTTTATTACTATTATCACCTTTTGTCATTTTTGCCAATTTTCTGGGTATGAGGAGAAAGCTCAGAGCTGTTTAGATTTGCATTTCTCTTATAATTAGTAATATAGAGAATTCTTTTTTTTTCTTTTTGGTGAGGCAATCGAGGTTAAGTGACTTGCCCAGAGTCACACAGCTAGGAAGTCTCAAGTCTGAGGCTGGATTTGAATTCACTTCCTCCTGACTCCAGGGCCAGAGCTATACCCATTGTACCACCTAGCTTCCCCTAGAATTCTTTTAGGTAATTTTTCAGGGGTAACTAATTAGTTTCCCTTACCTGGGCCTAGTGTTCTAGACTAGGTGATCTTTAAGGTCCCTTCCAACCCTAACATCAAATGATTTCCCTAATTGTATAGGAATAGTCTCACTGTAGTCTACTATAAAGATCAGCAATGCATTCCTCTACTTATCTTACAAAGAGCTTGCACCTCTAACTGGGATTTTTGGTAACATTTGGGATGAGTCAGAAGACCTGGGGTTCAAATCTTGACTTTGCCACTTCCTAGTTTGGCCTTTCTGGTTCAGAGTCTTCTAGTATTGGTATCCACATGTGCCTAGCACAGGGCCTAGAGCGTAACTGGTGTCTAATAAGTGGCTAATGACCAATTGATTTATATAATTCAGGATTTGGACTGTGTAGTCTCTAGGGTTCCTTAGAACCCTTATTATTCGATGACTCCATGAAAACACCCATGAAAAATGATTATACAATTTCCACTTGAACATCTCCAGGTTTACTTAACTTATTCTCTAATGTCAGAACATTTCAGTTTTTCCTTACAGTAGGTTAGAGTTTGATCAAGGCACAAACTCAGAAAAAGACAAAATAGTTACAAGCAAAGCCTCAGAGAGGAGAAAATGTGAATTTGACACAAACCCAACAAGAATTCCTGGAAGAGCTAAAAAAAAACCTTTTAAATCAAATAAGAGTGGTAGCAGAAAAATTGGGAAAAGAAATGGGAATAATTCAAGAAAATTATGAAAAGAAAATTAAAAACTTGGTAAAACAGGAATGAAAAATATTGAAGAAAATGTCACCTTAAAAAAAGAACTGTCCAAATGACAAAAGAGATATAAAATTTCACTGATGAAAAACTCTTTATAAAGAAGAAATTGGCCAAATGGGAAAAAAAGAGATAAAAAAAGCTCACTGAAGGAAATAATTCTTAACAATTAGAATTGAGCAAGTGGAAGAAAATAATTCCGTGAGATATCAAGAAAGAATAAAACAAAGTAAAACCAATGAAAAAATAGAAGAAAATGTGAAATATCTCATCCAAAACAACAACTGACCTGGAAAATACAGATAATTTAAGAATGATTGGACTATCCAAAAGTCATGATCAAAAACAGCCTAGCTATTATTTTTCAAGAAATCACAAAGGAAAACTGCCCCAATATCCTAGAACTAAAAGGTAAAATAGCAATTGAAAGAACCCACCAATCACCTTGTGAAAGAGATCCCAAAATGAAAACTTTTAGAAATATAGCCAAATTCCAGAGCTCCCAGGTCAAAGAGAAAGTACTTCAAGCAGCTAAAAAGAAACCATTCATATATTAAAGAAGTGGGGGCATTGGAATTTCCAGAAGGTAAAGGAGCTAAGATTACAGCCAAGAACAGCCTACCTTGAAAAACCAAATATAATCCTTCAGGGAAAAATTGGATATTTAATGAGAGGACTTTCAAGCTTTCCTGATGAAAAGACCAGAGATGAATAGAAAATTTTACTTTCTAAAACAAAAGTCAAGAAGAGCATAAAAACATGAAAGAGATTCAATAAGGTTAAATTGTTTACATTCCGATATGAGAAGATAATATATGCAACCTCTAAGAATGTCATCATCATTAGGGCAGGTAGAAAGGCTGTACATAGACAGATGGCATAGGAGTGAGTCAATTATGTTGGGAAGATCTAAAGAACAAAATGGATGGGCAAGAAAGAGAGAGATGTACTGGGAGAAGGGGCAAGGGAAAGGGACAATGGGGGAAAAAAGTAGCTTATGCAAGAGAGGTATTCAAGGAAGGGCTTTTACAGTGAAGGGTAAAAAGGTGGGGGTGAGGTGGTCAATGCTGGAACTTAACTCTCATCTGAATTGGTTCAAAAAGGGAAGAATACACACACACACACACACACACATACACATTCAATTGTGTATAGAAATCTTTCTTAACCAACATGGAAGTAGGAGGGGAAGAGAATAAGTGAAAAGGGGGGCAATAAAAGGCAAGGTGGATTAGGGGTCAGAAGCAAAACAGACTTTTGAGGAGGGACAAGGGTAAAAAGAGAGAGAGAAGAATAAACCGAAGAAAATAGTATGTAGGGAAATGTACAGCTAGTAATCATAACTATGAATGTGATTGTGAATATGAATAATTCACCCATAAAACAGGCAATGTAGCAGACACCCATGAAGCAGACAATACAACGAATTAGAACACAGAATCCAATTTCAGAAAAACCTGAAAAGACTTACGTGAACTGATGCAGAGTAAAATGAGCAGAACCAGGAGAACATTATACACTGTAACAATTGATCATTGTGCAATGATCAACAATGATTGACTTAGTTCTTCACAGCAATACAGTGATTCAAGGCAATTCTAAAAGGCTCATGACAAAAAATGCTATCCACATCCAAAGAAAGAACTATGGAGTCTAAATGCAGATCAAAGCATACTATTTTAACATTTTTTGTGACATTTCCCTTTGTTTTGTTTCTTCTTTCACAATGTGACTAATGTGGAAATATGTTTCACACGATTGCACATATATAACCTTTAACAGATAGCTTTCCATCTTGAGGAGGAGGAATTGAAGGGAAGAAGGCAGAAAAATTTGAATTCAAAATTTTATAAAAATGAATTTTGAAAACTATTTTTACATGTAATTGGAAAAAAAAATTTACTAACCCCCCCCCCAAGAAAAGAGACAGAATCTAATAACATGTTATTTACAAGAAACATACTTGAAACAGAGACACACAGAGTTAAAATAAGGAGCTGGAGCAGAAACTATTATACTTTATCTGAAGTAAAAAATGGCAGGGTAGCAATTATGATCTTAGACAAAACAAAAACAAAACAGATCTAATTAACAGATACAAGCAGAAAAAGTACATTTTGCTGAAAGATAACATAGACAATGAAGCAATGCTAATACTGAACATACATGTATCAAAAGGCATGGCATCCAAATTCTTAAAAGAAAATTTAACTGAATTATAAGAAGAAATAGTCAGTTAACTTGTACTAGTGAAGGACATCTAATTTATCTTCTCAGAGCTAAATAAATCTACTTATAAAATAAACAAGAAAGAATTTAAGGAGATAAAAATAATTTTAAGAAATCTAGATATGATAGACCTCTATAGAAAATTGAATGGGATTCTAAAGGACTATGCTTAAGAGGACTTTCAGGGGCCAAGATGGCAAAGTAAGCAGTAAATCACCGTAACTCTCCCATATTCACATCCAAGCAACCATAAAATATCAACCAAAACAAATCTTGGAACAGCAAAACCAGCAAAAAGATGGGGTGAAACAATTTTTTAGCTCAAGAAACTTGGAAGATCACCAAGAAAGGTCTTTCTTACTCAGGCAAAAGGGGAATGCAGTCCAGGACAACAAGGATCCCAATAAGCCCACAGCAAGCCCCTCCACCTCAATAAACCAGTGGGAGATTCTGAGCCCCAGTGTGGTGGAACAGGCAAACCCCAATATCAGTTACCCCCATGTGACTCTGCATAGCCAGGGGAATGGGCAGATTCCAGTTCCAAGAACTGCCATATGCTTCAGCATATCTCCAGGCAAACAAGCAACCTCCAGCAGCCAGACAGTCATGTGCTTCAGTGTAGCCCCAGGGAAATGCAGAAATACCCCACTAGCCTCAGCACATGCCAGACACCAGCACTAGGACCTTGGCTCAGCTCCATCATAAGGTAACTAGCCAGTGGCCTGTAGCACCTGGAAGAAGAAGCCTGAGACAGTGCCCCTTCCACCCCAGGAGTAGTGCTCAAATTTAAAAGAAAGGAAAAAGGCCAAAAAAGATGAGCAAAAACCAAAAACAACAAAAAAGTAATCTGACCACAGGAAGTTATCATGGTGATGGGAAAGAGCAAGACACAAACTCAGAAGAGGACAACTATGTCAAAACACCTATGGGCAAAACCCTAAAGAAAAATGGGAAGTGGTCTCAAGTCCAGAAAGAACTCATGGAAGAAGTCAAAAAGGAACTTAAAAATCATGTAAGAGAGGTAGAAGAAAAATTGGGAAAAGAAATGAAAGTAATATAAGAGAATTACGAAAAAAAGAATCAACTGCTTGAAAAAAGAAAACACCTGCTTAAAAAGTAGAATTAGCCAAATGGAAAATGAGATACAAAAAAAAAAAAAACCCTACTAAACGAATCAACTCCTTAAAAAGTACAATTGGCCAAATGGAAAAGGAAATACAAAAGCTAAGTGAAGAAAACAACCCTTTAATGTTAGAACTGAGCAAATGAAAACTAATGACACCATGAAACATCAAGAATCAATAAAACAAATTCAAAAGAAGAAAAAAAATAGAAGAAAATATAAAATATGTCATGGGAAAAACAGCTGATCAGGAAAATAGATCCAAGAGAGACAATGTCAGAATCATTGGACTACCTGAAAACCATAATCAAAAGGAGGACCTGAACAGCATCTTTCAAGAAATTGTCTAGGAAAAGTCCCCTGATATTCTGGAACCAGAGGGCAAAATAGGCATTGAAAGAATCTACCCATCACTTCAGGAAAGAGATCCCAAAATAAAAACTCCAAGGAATATTATAGCCAAATTACAGAACTGTCAAGTCAAGGAAAAATACTACAAGTGGCCAAAAAGAAACAATTCAAATATAGGTGAGCCACAATCAGGATTACACAGGACTTAGCAGCTGCAACATTAAAGGATCAGAGGTCATGGGACATGACATTCCAGAAGGCAAAGGGGTTAGGACTACAACCAAGAATCCCCTACCCAGTTAAATTAAGTATAATACTTCAAGAGGGGGAAAAAAATGGCTATTCAATGAGATAGAAGGGTCTCAAGCTTTCATAAGTAAAAGATCAGAATTGAACAAAAAATTTAATCTCTAATATCAAGACCCAAGAAAAGCCTAAAAAGGCAAACACACACACACACACACACACACACACACACACACACACACACACACACAGAATTTAGTAGAGCTGAACCATTTACATCCCTACATGCGAAGATGATACTTGTGATTCTTAAAAATTGTACCACTAATAGTACAGCTACAAGGAATATACATAAATAGAGGGTATGAGTATAAGGTGAATTTGAAGAAATGACATTTAAAAAATAACTAAGAGATGAGAAAGAGGAGTATGCTGGGTGCAAAGGTAGAATGGGATAAATGATTTCATATGAAGAGGCCTGAAAAACCTATTACAGTAAAGGGGAAGATGGGAGAGTGGGCATCATTTGAACCTTATTCTCATCAATATTGGCTCAAAGAGGAAATAATATACACCATAGACTGAATATAGAAATCTATCTTACCTGACAGGGAAATAGGAGGGGAGGAGATTAAGTAAAAGGGGAGGGGGGATTGGGACTGACAGAAGGGAAGGCAGATCAAGGGACGTGGTAGAAGCAAAACACTGGTAAGGATGGAAATGGCGATAGAAGAGAGAGGACAAACAGAAGGAAAAATAAGATAGAGGGAAATATATAGTTAGTAATCATAACTGTGTATGTGAATGGGATGAACTCTCCCATAAAACAGACATGAATAGAGTGGATCAAAAAACAGAATCCTACATATTGTTTACAAGAAACACACTTTAAGCAGAGAGACATATACGGAGTCAAGATAAGAGGCTGGAGCATAATCTATTATGCTGCAGCTGAAGTTTTAAAAAGCAGAGGTAGCAGTACTGATCTCAGACAAAGCAAAAGGAAAAAAAATACAAGTAGTTAAAAGACATAAGGAAGGGAACTACATGTTGCTAAAAGGTACAATAGACAATGAAGTGACATCAATACTAAACACATATGCACCAAGTGGTATAGCACCCAAATTCTTAAAGATGAAATTAAATTAGTTACAGGTTCATGATCAAACAAGAAATAGAGAGTATTACGAAATGTAAAATAAATACTTTTTCATTATATTAAATTAAAAGGCTTTTGCACAAACAAAACCAATGCAACCAAGATTAGAAGGAAAGCCGAAATCTGGGAAACAATCTTTAGAGCAAGGATCTCCAATAAAGGCCTCATTTCCCAAATATATAGGGAACTGAATTTATAAGAATACAAGTCATTCCCCAATTGATAAATGGTCAAAGGATATGAACGGGCAATTTTCAAATGAAGAAATCAAAGATATCTATAGGCATATGAAGAAGTAATCTAAATCACTTTTGATTAGAGAAATGCGAATTAAAACAATTCTGAAATACCACCTCACACCAATCAGAATGGCTAATATGACAAAAAAAAAAGGCGAATAATAAATATTGGAAAGAATGTGGGGAACTGGGACGCTAATGCACTGTTAGTGGAGTTGTGAAGTGATCCAACCATTCTGGAGAGCAATTTGGAACTCTGACCAAAGGGCAACCAAACTGTGCATACCCTTTGAGTCAGCAATACACTACTAGGTCTATATCCTAAAGAGATCATAAAAAAAGGGTAAAGGACCTACAGGTGCAAAATATTTACAGCAGTCTTTTTTCTGGCGGCAAAATATTGGATATTGAGGCGATGCCATCAATTGGGGAATGGCTAAACATTCTGTGGTATATGAATGTAATGGAATATTATTGTACAAAAAGAAATGATGAACAGGCAGATTTCAGAAAAACCTGGAGAGACTTATACAAATTGTTGCAAAGTGAAATGAGTAGAACCAGGAAAACTTTGTACACAGTATCAGCAACATTGCATGATGATCAACTATGAATGACTCAGCCCTTCTCAGCAACACAATGACCCAAGACAAATACAAAGGACTCACAAAGGAAAATGCTGTGCATATCCAGATAAAGAACTAATGGACTCAGAATACAGATCAAAGCATACTTTTCTCACTTTATTCTTTTTCATGTTTTTTTTCTTTCGATCTGTTTCTTCTTTCACGACTGTGACTAATATGCAAATATGTTCTATATAATAGCACATGTAGACATATATCCAATTGCCCAATTTTTGGAAGAAGAGAAGGAAAGGAGAGAGAGAAATTTGGAATTCAAAATCTTGTAAAAATGAACACTGAAAATTGTTCTGACATGTAATTGGGGGAAAATAAATACTATTTTTAAAAAACCTGTAAAATAAAGGAGTATGCCTTTTTTTTTTCTCAGCTGCACATGGCACCTTCATAAAAATTTACTAAGAATTAGGACATAAAACCTCACAAACAAAGGCAGAAAAGCAGAAATACCAAATACATACTTTTCAGACCATAATGCAATAAAATTACATTCAACAAAGAGTCTTAGAATCTTAGATTAAGTATTAATTGGAAACTAAATAACCTAATCCTAATAAATTAATGAGTCAAAGAACCAATCACAGAAGAAATCAATAATTTCATTAAAGAGAATGACAACAATGAGATAATGTACTAAAATTTATGGGATGCAGCCAAAGCAGTATTTAGGGGAAATTTTAATCTATAAATGTATATATCAATAAAATAATAGATCAATGAACTGGGTGTGCAACTGAAAATAAAGCTAGAAATAAAAACAAATTAAAATCCTCAATTAAATTAAAAATGGAAATCTTGAAAATCAAAAGAGAGATTAATAAAATTGAGAGTAAAAAAAGTGAATAAAACTAGAAACTGGTTTTATTAAAAAACAATAAAATAGATAAACCATTGATTAATTTGCTTCAAGAAAAAGAAAGAAGAAAACCAAATTACCAGTCTCGAAAATGAAAAGCATGAATGCACCAATGAGGGAAGCTACACGATACAGTAGAGAGAGTGCTGGGCTTGGAATCAGGAAGATTCATCTTCCTGAGATCAAATTTGGTTCAGACACTTACTAGCTGTGACCCTGAGCAAATCACTTAATCTTGTTTGCCTCTGGTTTTTTTCTCATCTATAAAATGACCTGGGGAAGGAAATGGCAAACCACTTCCAAATATGGTCCAGCAATTGAAACAACTATCAACAAGAACCACCAATGAAGATGAAATTAAAGCAATTAGGAGTTATTTTGCCCAATTATATACTAGTAAAAATGATAATCTAATTGAAATAGATGAATATTTACAAAAATAGAAGAGGAAATAGACTACCTCAATAACTCTTATCTTAGAAAAAGAAATTTAAACCATATATGAACTTTTTAAGAAAAAATCCTCAGAATCAGATGGATTTGTAAACAATTCTACCAAGCATTTAAGGAACTATTAATCCCAATACTTAAAAAAAAAAAAAACAGGTAAAGAAGTAGTCCTACTAAATTTTTTTGTGACACAAATATACTTTTGATACCTAAACCAGGAAGAAAAACACCAGAGAAAGAAAAGCATAGTCCAATTTCCCTAATGAATATTGATGCACAAATTTTAAGCAAAATACTAGCAAGGAGATTACAGCAATATATGACAAAGATTACACACTACTATGTTAATTAATTTATTCAGTGCTATACGAATGAAACTGCCAAAGAATTATTTTATAATACTAGAAAAAACAGCAACAAAATTTATCTGGAAGAACAAAAGGTCAAGAATATCAAGGAAATTAATGAAAAAAATGTGAAGGAAGACAGCCTAGCAGTATCAGATTTTAAACTATATTGCAAAATACCCATCATCAAAACAATATGGTACTGGCTAAGAAATAGAATGGTGGATCAGTGGAATAAATTAGGCACACAAAATAAATGTGCACAGTAATCTAGTGTTTGATAAGCCCCCAAATCCAAATTTTGGGGAAGAACTCAACAATTCACAAAAATTATTTAGAAAACTGGAAAGCAGTTTGGTAGAAACTAGGCAAAGACCAGCATCTCAGATTATACCAAAATAAGATCAAAATAAGTAAATTATTTTGATATAAAAAAGTGCTATGAGTAAATTAGAGGAGCATGGTAAATATCTCTTTTGGACCTATGGAAAAGGGAAAAATTTTATGAAAAAACAAGAGATAGAGAGGATCATGGGAAGTAAAATGGATAATTTTGATTGATTACATGAAGTTAAAATAAGTTTGCACAAATAAAAGCAACACAGCCTAAATTAAAATCAAAGCAGGAAACTGGGGTGGGGTGGATTACAGCAAGTTTCTCTGATAAAGGTCTTATTTCTCAAATATATAAGAAACTAAGCCAACTTTATAAAAATAAGCTCCATTGCCCAATTTGTATGTGGTCAAATGATATATCAGGTGCTTTTCAGAAGAATCAAAAAGTTATCAATAGTCACATAAAAAAATGCTCTAAATCATTATTGATTAGACGAATGCAAATTAAAACAATTCTGAGGTTCCAATACACATCTATCAGATTGGATAGCATGACAGAAAAGGAAAATGATAAATTCTGTAGGCTATGTGGAAAAAATAGGTACATTAATGCATTGCTGGTGGAGTTGTGAACTGGTCTAACCATTCTGGAGTACAATTTGGAAAAGAGCCCAAAGAGCTATAAAATTGCACATAAAATCTAATCCATTATCATAAGGTCAAAGAGGATTTGTAACAAGAGCACAGAGACTTGCCCTCATTCCAACATGCAGCATATACTTGAACAAGTTATCTTAGTCTTCCTCTGTTTTCATTCTGTAAGATGAAGGGGTTTTACTAGATGGTGCTGGAGGTCCCTTCTAACTCTAAATCTAAGCTCATTGTAAGAGTTGATCTTCAAGGCTCTACTAGATTATTAGCACCAAAAACATCATTTGAGTCTTAGCTCATGACACCACTTACAAAAGACCTTTTCTGATTCACCCAGATTTTCCTGCTCCCCCTATTATTTCTTATTTATTTTGATGCGTTTTACATAGATTTCTTTGTTTCTGTCTAGTAGAAATCAAGCTGCTTGAGGGTAGGATTTTTTGCATTTTTATTTCTATGTCCACAGTAGCTAATACAATATCTGACACATAGTAGGCAAATAATAAAGGCTCATTGAATTAAATTGAACTTCGGTGGATCAAGGATTTTTTGGGGGGCATGGATTCTCTCTCTATTGATTTAGATATTAATCCCTCTGTTGCTTCTCAACCTCTCTACTTGTCTGTTTTTCCTATGAATCTTTCATAAAAGGCCTACTGGTTCTTTTCATTTCTCCTGAGGGCTCATGTAGCCCTCAGGCTGTCCATCTGTTAGCTTTCATTCTCAGTAGTAATAACTGATATAATTCATACTCAGGCCTTGTCTTCTTATTTATCTAAATTATTATTTTCTTGTGGGTACTGGGTAATGATGAACTGGGGAAGAGTTTCTGGAAGGCCTGAGTTCAAATCCGGCCTCAGACACCCTGATCCTTTGCCACTATCTTCCTCAGTTTACTCATCTGTAAAATTGGGATAATTTTAGCACCTACCTTCTACAATTGTTGTGATACTCAGATGAGATAATACAAATCACTTTGCAAACCTTGAAGTACTACATAAACGTTAGTTATTATTTATTACATTGATCCAAATGAAAGACTGATCTTCTCTTTTTACCAAGGACTTCAGGTTGCATGAACTTGTGAAGTAGAAGAGACAAAAACTGTATGCTAACAGACAGAATTTACTTCTTTATTTTCTTCCTTTGGCCTTGAAATTTGGAGTTTCTGGTCAACATGTAATTATCTGTAGCAAGTGGAGGCTGCTATCGAAACAAATTTAGTGATTACCATAGAGGCGTCTGGAGCTGGAGACAGCTATTATTTACTCGGGACTATGGGGCTTCTATCAGAGAGAGTGGAACTGTCAATTTGCATGGCTGAGATTTCATACAAGAATATGAGACTCATGAATTTTTCTACCCCTCCCAAAGAACTCAGAGGGCAAGCATTTATGTAATGGTTAGAATAGATGCTTCATATGGAAGTGTGTAATCATTTCCTTTCCTTTTTTCTCTATTATTTAGAATATATGATCACAGTGTGCTAATTATCAGAGCCCTGTTGATAAAGGGACATCATGACCCGAGAAAGGAGCATTGAGATATGGCATAGAGACTATATAACTACATATAGATCTCAGGTTTCAAATTTTGAATATTATTCCATTTTATCACATAGATTAAATTGTCAATCAAACTAGCACTACTTGAAGCTATGGCTCAGCCATGTCTTCAGAATGCGCACTCTCTAATGGCAAAAGGAAGCACTGCAATTTTGTTTAAGTTAATTTTTTTGGGAAAGCTATCCCATTCATTAGCCAGAGATTGGTGAGACTATTTGAGGTAACACTCAAGTAGAGAGCCATCATGTGGTCAACTAACTTATTGCCCTTATTTGCTGGACAATTAATACAATGGCACTTTTAGTCTTGGGAATGCTGATCTATGCTTTGGTCCACTTAGTGCCACAAGTAACTAAAGTATAATGCAGGCATTTACATAGCACTTGAAAATTCCCAAAATGTTTTGCAATACAGTAATCTTTTGTGCTCCACAATAACCCTGTGAGGTAGGTACTACAAATATTATTATCTTTATTTTGTGTATGAGGACACTGAAACTCAAAGAGTTTGCATGACTTGGTAGATTAGTAATTGACAAAGCAAGAATTAATACCAGATCTTCAAGTCTAGCATTCAACTGACTATGCTACCCTACGTTTTACTAAATGAACAGCCTCCACATATGTCAAGGCCACATATGGTCCTTATGATTAATAGATGTAGCCTTTGTTATATAATTCAACATACAGCCCTGTGTGAACATATATATATATATTTACATATATATATGCACACTCATACATATGTATATGTGTATATATTCGTGAGGATGTGTAAATACGTACCAAAATATGCATCATTAAGGTATTTCCTCCTTTAAAGTGGAGCATAAAAATATTTCTTTTCACATATATACTCAAGCCTTAATTATCCTAGCTTTGATTGTCTGGCCTATTCCCCACTGCCTAACTCTCCCATTATAAACCCATTATAAAGGTTTAACTCGATTTTCTGAGTTGAATAGGTGACAGAGAAGTATTTCAGATAACTGAAGCTGACTGATAATTGGAAGCAGTTTCTTACAGGGGAGATAAGAGGAGTGAACTACACACTAAGGAAATGGTGCATTATGCGTATTACTGCCCCAGCAGCTTTTCCTTCCATTTCCATTGGAAAAATCTCGCCACTGAGTATAAAGCAGCCTATTCCCATCCAGAATTATAGTACTTACTCTCTCATGCTAGATAAAACATTTATTTGGACATAAAATGAAGCAAAACTGAGTGAGCAACATATCATCAGAAATGTAATTAAAGAGTGTTTATTAGTTTTTACTGTTAGTTTCTTTCAGAAAGAGAACTTTGCAGGGAGTACATACAGATTTTATGCATACATACATATATAGACACCTATATACACAGAGAGCTATCTAGATATCTATCTACATAGATATATATTATATATACATATATATATATATATATATGTAATATACATATATATATATATATATATATGTAATATACATATGTCACTCAGTACTTTCAGTCATGTCTGACTGTGATCCCTTGTAGGGTTTTCTTTGGCAAATACACTGGAGTGGTTTGCCATTTCCTTCTCCAGCTCATTTTACAGATGAAGAAACTTAGGCAAATAGGGTTAAATGATTTGCCCAGGGTCACACAGCTAGTAAGTGTCTGAGGCCAGATTTGAACTTAGGAAGATGAGTCTTCCTGACTTCAAACCTAGTACTCTAACCACTGCGCCACCTAGCTGCCCAATACACACACACACATACACACACACACACACACCACACACACACACACACACACACACACACATACACACACACATATGTACAGTCAATCCTCAACTTTTGCGGGGGTAATGTTGCTAGAAAACAGAGAAAGTGAAAAACATGAATGTTGATTAATTGAACCAATGGAAAATAGGGGGTTAGGTTCCTGTAACCACCAAAAACTATAATCAGTCACAGAGATGACTGAAGATATACTTTTCTGCATATAATTCTTTTAACAAAACATAAATTCTGATAATATGCACTTTTCCTAACATATAACTGTGAAATAACCCATACAATGGCAATATATAAAATAAAATTGGTAACATGCAAAACATTTTTTCTGGCTAGTAATTCCCTAGAATTCTGTGACCTTTTGTCCTAACTTCTTGCTAGTAATTCCCTAGAATTCTGTGACTTTTTGTGCTAACATCTCAATTAAAAACAAACAGTAACAACAATAACAAAAACCCACATTGTTTTTGGACAATATTCACTTTTTATAGCACATGAAATCTGCAATACTCATAAATCCTGAAATTCGTAACATTAAAACATTTTTTTTTTATCCTGAATCTTACCTTCCACTGTGTCAGATCACAGTATGAGGGCATTCCACTATACTGCTGTGAACCTCTCTCCCTTGGCTTCCCTCTGAAAACCAAGGGAGAGTTGCTGGGACTTTAGTTGCTGCTGCCAAAAGACTGACAACACCTCTCACACTGTTCTTCACAGCTGCTGGATGGTGTTGAAGATAGTAAAGGATACACCAGCTTGAAATAATCCTTCAGTGATGTCTGCTTCCTGTGCTGTTTGAGATCCTTAAGGACCTTGGAGTATGGGAGCATAGCAGAGGTGCACTGATGTTTAACCTTGAATCTGGGATAGATGATGCAATCAGCAGCCTCAATGTCTCTAGCCAGCTGGTCAATTAGGCTAACAGCTGCAGACATTCAGAAATGAAGTTTATTTAACACCTTTATTTTCTCACTAAGCCGTATCACTGACTTTGTACCCTTGGGCTTAGAGCCCAAAGGACTTGCCCTACACTTTGGAAGCAAATTGCAACTCAAAACTTTAGCTTTAAAGAAAAACAATGAAAAGCAATGAATGCACAGGGAGCTCTTTACAACGGTAGGGTGAACAATACCATTGAAGCTCCT
This sequence comes from Phascolarctos cinereus, assembly GCF_003287225.1. Taxonomy (NCBI): domain Eukaryota; kingdom Metazoa; phylum Chordata; class Mammalia; order Diprotodontia; family Phascolarctidae; genus Phascolarctos; species Phascolarctos cinereus. The sequence continues at coordinate 636,512,245 of NW_027555847.1, forward strand.
AGTAGGATACCAACTGCACCATAAATTTGGGTGCATCCCACCTTTTATTTTTTGTACGAATAGCTGGAAATGTGTGGGGTTGCCAATAGGAAAGTGAAAATGAAGTTACTAATAAAATCACTTGAATACTTGAAGTCCCAAAAGCTAAATAAAGAATGTTGAGGATTGACTGTATAAATGCGTATCTGTAGTTTTAGGTTTATATTGTTTTTTGTGTACATATACAAATAATTACATAAGTATACAGAAACTCATATATACAAAAACTCTCTGTTTCTCTCTGTGTGTCTCTCTCTCTCTTTTTCCATTTCTATCTGTAAACGCACATGTACCTATGAATATTTCCTGGTCTCCAATCTCTTCACAGAATCACAGAATCTCAGAGTCAGAAAGTACTTCAGAGATCTTCTAATACAATTCCACACCAAGAAACAATCACCCAGACTGCATTGGAACTGATAGGGAACTCAATAGCCTTTTACGCTTCAGGACAACTCTGATTATAAGGATTTTTCCCTATACATCAGGCAGAAGCTTGTCTCTCCAGAAACAAAGAAAACAATTCCCAGATTGCCTACAAATAAATATTTGAAAGAAGCTATCATATTCTACCAAAATTTTCTCCTCTTTGAGCTAGGTGGGTGTTGTAATGTATAGATTGCTGAGACTGGAGCTATGATCTAAGTTCAAGTCCAACCTCACACACTTACTAGTTGCATGAACCTGGGCAAGTCACTTAATCTCTGCCTCAGTTTCTTCATCTATCAAATGAAGATAAGCACCCACCTCCCAGGATTGTTGTGAGGATCAAATTAGATAGTAATTTTAAACATCAAACACAATGTATTACACATAGTAAGTGCTATGTCAATGTTAGTTATTATTATTATCGTTCATTATTATTACTTTTCCAGGTTAAGTATCAATGATTCCTATGACCAATCCCTTTACAGCATATTCTCCACTTTCCTTATCACCTTAGTCACCCTATACTGGATTCACTGTAGTTTAGGAACCTGCTTGCTTAGCTGTTGCTTTCCTTTGGTTATAACCTAATTAGCCACTGACATATAATTACTTTCTAGCTGTTTTAATGAGGGTGGTGACATAATTATGTTCTCTATCCCAACATAATTTTCATCCAAGGATCCAAAAATATTTTTGGGGGGGCAGCCAGGTGGCGCAGTGGATGGGACACCGGCCCTGAAGTCAGGAGGACCTGAGTTCAAATCTGGCCTTAGACCAAACACTTGATACTTACTAGCTGTGTGACCCTGGGCAAGTCACTTAACCCCAATTGCCTAAAAATAATTTAAAAATTTTTTTGACAAATTAGCTTTGGGCTGAATCTCAGAGGTGACATTCAGTAGGGACAAATGTACCATCTTATACTTGAGTATAAAATGATCAGTTTCGGAAGTGCAAGATATGCTTTGATGTATTGATATCCGAAAAAAATCTAGGGGGTTTCGTGGACTGCAGACTCCAGCAGTGTAATATGGCAGCAACAACAACACAAATATTGCAATCTTGAGTTATCTTAAAAAGGTCAAAGGTATAAGGCATAAGGATCTATAACCCTTCTGTACTTGACCCTAGTCTGAATTCATCTGGAGTATTGTGCTGATTTATGGACACAGTTAAGACGGACACTGATAAACCAATGAGTGTGCAAAGGAGGGTGACCAGGGTGGTAACAGGCCTTAAACTCATGCCATAATGAGGTATTAAAGGAAATGGGGCACTTAGCCTGGGGATGGGAGGATTTCAGGGAAGCACAATTACTGTGTTGAAATATCCTAATGTCTGTCATGTGAATTATGTATTAGATTTTTTCCACTGGCCCCCATTGGGCAGAACTAGGAGGAGCAATAGTTGAAAGTCGCTTGATTTTAGGAAATAATTCCTAACAAACGGACCTATCCAAAAGCTGAATGCTGCCTCAAGACATGGTCAATTCCCCTTAGAGGTCTTCAAACAAATTTGGATGACTACTTATTAGATGTGTTATAGCAAAGATTCTGGTGTAGCATAAAGTGGACTAGATATCCTCTGAGATCCCTTCCACAGTTCTCTACATAGGCCTCAGAGAAGTGGACAGCAATGAGGTCTGTGACTTGATTGAGGTGGCAGCTTTTTGTTCTTTGATTTTTTTTTAACTTTTTAGGCATTTGGGGTTAAGTGACTCACCCAGGGTCACACAGCTAGTAAGTATCAAGTGTTTGGTCTGAGGCTGGATTTGAATTCAGGTTGTCCTGACTTCAGGGTCAGTGCTCTATCCACTGTGCCACCTAGCTGCTCCCTGATTTTCTTTTTAAAATTAAAAAAAAAATTGATATCTTTTGGGTTACATAAACTACATTTCTCCTTGTATATCTCTCCATGACAAAGAATAAAGAAAAAGGAAAGAAAAAAAATCAAAATCAATAAGAACACCAACAAAACATGGTGTTTATGCAATTTTCTACCTTTGAAGGCCACCACCTTTACAAAAGAATGGGGGTGGGGTGGATAAGATGCCTTTTCATATCTCTTCTTTGGGCCCGATGTTTTTTTACAGTTTTATAGTTTCATAGTTTTTTTTATAGTTTTATAGTTTATGGTTTATAGTTTTATAGTTTATATAGTTATAGTTTTATAGTTTACAATCTTTTTGATTGTTTTGTTGGAGGTTTTGGTGGTGGTTGTTTTTACTCTTTCCATTTACGTTGTCATAGTTATTGGGTATACTGTTTTCCTGTCTCTGTTACTTCACTTTGCATCAGTTCATCAAAGCATTTCCATGCTTCTCTGTGTTCATCATGTTTATTAGGATGAATGACTTATATCACATTTATGTAATGACTTTCTGCTCTTCATGGGACTGGACCTACTTAATTCAAACCTGATGGGGAGGAGGTAATGGACAGGACCAATTGCAGCACGCTTCATCTTCTATCCCCTTGAGAATTTCTTAGGTTCATTTTTATTTGAGCTTTCTCCAGATATGGATCAATAAGCTACTACCATCCTCTTTTCAGGGATTCCTGTGTGTCTTGTCTCTTTAAGGTTACTCTTAAGAACTGCCCTGACTCAGAGGTCAATTTTCTATGCAACACTGCTTCTCATTAAGATTTATATTCTTGGGGCAGCTAGCTGGCATAGTGGATAGAGCAGTGGCCCTGGTTTCAGGAGGACCTGAGTTCAAATCCAGCCTCAGACACATAACACTTACTAGCTGTGTGACCCTGGGCAAGTCACTTAACCCCATTGCCTAAAAATAACAACAACAACAAAAAAGAATTACATTCTTGATTCATATAAGATGTTCCAACAGATGTGCACGTTAGTACCAAGCTAAAATTTCCCTAAAGTTCTATGTGCAGGGTTCAAGCCAGCCAAACAAGGGTCTGCTGCCAAAAAGTCCCCAAGTGATTGAATGGAAAGGGGAAAAAGGAGGAGGGGAAGATCATAGATTTCCCTACCACTTATCAAAGGAGGAGTGAATTTAATTAATTTATTGGAAAATGTAGTCATAGACTTTTAGAATAACTGTCTTATTAAATGCTTGAGCTTCCCAAAATGAAGTGATTGGAATTGAACACAGTACTCTAGATATCATCTGACCAGGACAGAGTAGAAAAAGACTATAACCTATCTCATTCCATATTCTACACCTACTTTAAATCAGTTATTTAATCAGCCGGTCAATAAACATCTACTAAGTGCCTATTACTGTCAGGCACTGTGTTAAGCACTGGGGATAAAAAAAGAAGCAAAAAAAAAAAACAATCACTTCCCTCAAAAGCTTACAATCTAGTAGAGGAAACAAGAAGCAAACAAATATGTACAAAAAAGGTATACTTGACAAAAGAAGAAATAATTAAAAGAAGGAAAGCACTGGAATTATGGTTTGGGAAAGGCTTCCTGTAGAAGATAATCTAAGATCTTGTTAGGTATTAGGAGCACTATGGCACATACCTTGATCATTTCACTTTATTAATGTGTCTGACATTCTTTCCCCCTTCTCCATTCACATTGCTGCCACTCTAGTTTGAGACCTCATAGCGTTAGGGCCTAAAAACCCATCCTTCTGCTTCTGGTCTCTCCACTTTGCAACAAATCCTTCACACATTTGCAAAAATTGTCTTCTTTATGATCAGTTTAAATCATGCACTTGCTGCCTCAAATTTTTTTTTAAATGAAGAGGTTGATTTAAATTATTTCCAAGGTCCCATATGGTTCTAAATGATGACAGGACTACCACATGAACCTTTAGTAGCTCTTCTTTATCTATAGAATAAAATAAAAACTTCTTAACCTAACAATTAGACTGATTTGGGATTTTAACCTATCCTTCTGGTCTTGTTTCACTCTAATTCACATTTAATCAATCTAAATTTTTGCCAAACTATAATAACTGCTCCCTGCACCACTAACTTGTTCTGCCCTTTCCTGTCTCCACTTATGTAAATTACTTCTGTTACCAAGAACACACTCACTTTATTCATCTATTTGATGAATTCTTGTCATTTCTTCAAAATAACTTAGAAGGTCCTCTGTGGAGCTTTTGCGAATACCTCCCTAAGTGGAAATAAACTCTCCATATTCTAATATTTTATAGCATTTTTCCTAGACCTCTCCTTTACTATCATCACTCCTTAATCAGTATCATGTGTATCTATGTTGATGTTTTATTTTACCTTTAGGTTGAAAACTTTTTGAGGGAAGGGGCTATATTGGCTTTTCTATCTTTGTATCTTTGTTTTGAAACATGGTGTCCACAGCAAGGGAAGAAGTAGTCTCATTCTACTCCACCCTGGTCATGTCACATGTGGAGTATTGTATTAGATTCTGAGCTTCACATTTTAGAGAGGATATACACACACGTATACATCTCTCATATCTCTCTTTCTCTCTCTCTCTCTCTCTCTCTCTCTCTCTCTCTCTCTGTCTCTGTCTCTTCAAGCCCAGAAGTTAAGCTTGAGAGCATGCCTAGGGTGAGGCAGAATGGTGAGCTGGAGGGAAATCTGGAATCAGGAATAACTAGGTCAAATCTGCTTTAGACATTTATTAGCTGTGTGTCCCTGGGCAAGTCGTTGGTTTACTTGTTTGTAAAATGGGAGAGGAAGATGGTGAACTCAAGGAACCTAGAGGTGTCTTCCATCTCTAAATCCATGATGGTTTGTCATACTGCAATGTCCAGGGGCTATGCCTTACTAAGATGCCAAAGAAACCAGGGAGCTTTATCCTGAGGAAGAGAGGATGGAGATATGGTAACTATCTTTAAGTTTATGAAGTTCTGTCATGTCTTTGAAGGACAAGTCTGGTCTTTTGTGAGCCCAGAGTTAGAAGTCATGGGTAGGAAATATATGAGGCAGAAGTTAGATGACCCTTTGCCAAAGATATCGTATAGAAGATACCTGTTTAGGTATAGATTTGATTATATAACCCGTTAGGGCCTTTTCAGCTCTGAAACTAAAATTTTGTGATTCTATGTTGATTGGGGATCAGCAACTAGATGGAACAGTGGATACAGCACTAGGCTTGGGATCAGGAAGACATCTTCCTGAGTTCAAATCTAGCCTCAGACACTGACTAGCTGTGTAACCTTGGGCAAGTCACTTAACCCTGTTTGCCTCATTTTCCTCATCTGCAAAATGAGCTAGAGAAGGAAAGGGCAAACCACTCAAACATCTTTGCCAAGGAAACCCCAAAAAGGAGTCACAACAAGTTGGACACAACTGAAATAACCAAAAATCAACAGTGTGCATGCATGTATGAGTGTATGCATATATACATATACATACATAAATACGAGTGTATTATACACACATACATATGTATGTATGTTTGTATTCAACTAAGCACATATTAGGCACACATTCTGTGTGAAGCACTAATGATATAATAATGATAGCTAATATGTATATAGTGCTTTAAGGTCTGCAAAAAAAAAAATGTGGGATCTAGATCTGGCAGAGTTCAAGCAGCCATCTAGGCTATTCATGTGAGGAAACTGAATCTCAGGAGGTTGAAATGACTAGCCCAACACCACACAGATAGTGAGTACTAGGTCCTCTGATTCCAGAATTCCCATTTTGTCCATTGCACCATATGCTGCCTTATTAATATTCCTGGTCTCCTCAATGTATGTACCTACTCCACTGGTACAGCTCAGTCCTTCCAGGATTTCCTGTCTCATAGGATTCAAGTCCATGTTTTTCAGTGAATCCTGCATAGGGAATCTACCAACAGTCCAGAGACTGCCCTCTGTTCCCTCAAGATTCTCAACATTACACTTCCGTTATTTCCCTATTGTACCACATTCCCATCATGTGACCATCTTTTCTCCCCTTTTGGTTATATGAAAGTGGTATGTCTCTGTCTCTATCTCCATTTCATGTCTCTATCTTTATCTCTCTATCTTCTCTATCTCTCTCTATGTCTCTAACTGTATGTCTCTCTTTGTTTACATCTATAGAACACTAAATATCCCTTTAGACCACTATACATGCATATTATAGATAAATGTATGTGCATACATTTGTTAGATTGTTAAAAGTAGACATATCCTTTTAACATACCTGAGATCTAAATATCTAAGATGCCAATTTTTGGGAGCCCAAGCCTAGAAAGGATGCTTTGTTCTCTCTTAATTGTACTTCCTGATGTGAAGGACATGCAGCTTATAACCTCCTTCTACACAATTCCTATATTTCCTATGTCATTACATAACATACCAGCCATACTGTATTAGTGTTTCAATGAAGCAAACCAACTTCAGCAAGACAGACTTAGGACAATGAAGAGACAAATATCCTCACATTTCCCATTTCAACCGAATTTAGATTATGCGATTGTTTATTTGTAGAAGAGTCAATGGATCATTTGGTCATGCGTTTGAAAACAGCTGAGATTGCCACACCATCTCTCCTGCATTCCTTTATTCCATAATAGTTCCTTAATGATGAGCTCAGAACATCTGAGCTTGAGATGGATAGGATTTTGGTTTCATCTATTCTGAGGATCTCTAAATGCATTCTCTTCCAGTGGTTCACTGTATCACAGCAGTCACTCTGGGTATTCAAAGGCCATGACAATTACCTTAACCCCTAGACCAGAGATTCCCAACCCTTTTTGTGTGTCAAGGACTCCCTTTTGCGGCTTGGTATAGCCTATTGACTCCTTCCCAGAATACTTTTTTTAAAAGCATAAAATCAAACCTATAGGTTTATAAGTTGAATTAAATATTTTGAAATATAGCTATCAAAATTTTTTCAAACAAGATTTTGGATGCCATGTTAAAAACCTCTATTCAACTAGGTCCTACTGGGTTGGAAAAGCTAGTGGTGGGCTACATTTCTGTCATCAGAGGACCAACCTAACTAGTTGTAGAGAAGTACATCATTAGGCTGACTGAAGAATGGCAAAATTTTTGGCCACAATAGTTGTTAAAGACTATCCACGTGTCATAGAGTGGTTGTACAGATCTGAGAGGAGTCGACATTGGTATAGAGAGTGCCCGCTATGAAAAATAAGATCACCAGTCTTGGAAATTTTATAATATTATTCTCCAAACTTAATTCCTTGATAAAGAAAGGCATAGTATGTGTGTGTGTGTGTGTGTGTGTGTGTGTGTGTGTGTGTGTGTGTGTGTGTGGTGTGCATATATATGAAATAAAGAAAGTAGGGTAACAAAAAAGGGTAGAAGAGCAATTTCTTGGTGCCATTTATTGTTGTAACTCTTAGGTCATAGTTCTTTTCATCAAACAGGGTTTCCTCTGTAAAAGGCAGCACATTTTTGAAAGGCGTAGTGGAGTGGTCAGGATGCTTTATTTAGAATCCAGAAATAACCTGGATTTGAAACCCAGATGAGAGTCTTGCTAGCTGTGTAACTCCAAGCATGTCATTTTACTTTGTAGAGATGTGATTCTAACAATGATAAAATAGGTACAAAAACTTTTGTATGACCTAGCTCACAGAATTATTTTAATGCATTACAAACTAACATAAAGCGTTGTAAATGAGTGTTGACTATAATCAGAATATTAAAATCTACCAGGAAACTATTACACCTGTTAGCATATAAGACATTCTTTCTGACTCCTATTTTGTTGGTGGGTTTTTATGTAGTAACTCTTCTCTCCAAAATACCAATTCTCATCTCTTTGCTGATGACTTTTAAGTTTACCTATCCACTCCTAACCCCTCTGCTGACCTTCAGTGTTCTTCCTATTGCCTAGTGCATTGGATGTCCCATAGACATCTTGAGCCCAACATGTCTGAAACTGATCCTGTGATCTTATCCTCTAAACCCCCCTCCCTACTTAGCTTCCCTACTACTGTCAAGGGTACCATTTTGACTCTGTACTGTTCCGTGCCCAGCATGTTTAACTTGTTGCCAAGTCCTATTGACTTGCCCTTCATAACATTACTTCAATAACCACCTTCTCTGCTCTGATATGGTCACCACCTTGGTATAGGCTTTCACCACCTTTAATCCTGTATTATTTCAACAGCCTGCTGATTGGTCTGCCAGCCACAATTTTCTCCCCACTGCAGTCCATCCTCTACTCAGCTGTAAAAATAATTTTCCTAAAATGCAGGCCTGATCTCATCACTTATCCCTTCCACTTAATAAACACTCCATTGGCTTCCTATTAGCTCTACAAATATAGAAACCTCTGTTTCATGTTCAAAGCCCTTCAGAACCTATACCCCACCTACTCTTCCCGTCTTCTTACACCTCATTCCCCCTTACATGCTCTGTGATCCAGTGACAATCCTTACTATTCCTTTAACAAGTTTAAAATGTCAAATAGACCATTGATAATGTGGGATTGAAGCTCAGGGGAGAAATAAGGTAGGTATCTAGACCTGGGAGTCATCAGCATAGAATTTTAAGTACTCTAGATCACAGTTACAATTCTACTTTTATATCCACCCCAGTAAGCATCCACTCTGGCCATGTCATTAATTGGGTATACTGGCAGAGTTTCTGGCCTTTAATTCAGACTTCCCAGGACACCCTCAGTTGTCCAAAGTCATGACATGAGCCAAGATAATATCCATTGGAAGCTAGATCCTCCAAATGCCTCAGTCAGGGATATGGGATTGCCTCAGGCAATCAAGGACTGGGAAGAAGGGCAGAACAACTCTATGAAGCAGAAGGAACAGCTGTTTAAGAAAGACAAGCAGGAAATGACACGGTTCTGAGGCATATAGTACAGTAGTAAAGACACAGCAGGTGGTATGAATTGGGAAGAAAGTATAACAGCAGAGAGAGAGAGAGAATGGGAGATAGAATGTGCTATGGTATGAAGTTGTATTGATTGGGTCTTCAAACAAAATTTCAGATAATGACTCACAACAGTTCACTGAACTTGGGAAGTAAAGAGAGTTCTAAGAATTCTGAGATGTAAATGCTCACATTGAAAATTTTACGATTGGTGATCAGGTTAGAACTGGCTCCAGGTCACCCCTGGGAAGACCTGAGTTTGAATCCTATGTCACACACACACTAGTTGTGTAATGTAAGGGTGGGCAAGCCATCCTTAGTTTGTTCATCTGCAGAATCAGAATAAAAATAGCACATTCCTCACAGTAGTATGGGGATGACCAAGGTAGGCAATAAATGTAAATAACTTTGCAAACCTTAAAGCACTATACCAATGCCAGTTATCATCATCATTAATTATTATTCCACTCGAGAACTCAGTAGATCAATTGGCATTTCTTAAGTGCCTTCCATAGGTCAGGCATTATACTAAGGGCTGGGGGTATAAAGAAAGCAAAAAACCAAAACAAAACATTATCTTCTCTTAAGTGTCCCAAAGTTTAATGGGAGAGACTATAATCAAATAATTGGGTAGAAAGTATACACACACACACACACACACACACACACACTCACTCACGTACGCACACATATAAATTACCTTAGTCTCAGAAAGAAGGTGCTAAGATTTAGGAAGCCTTGGAAAGGCTTCTGCAGAAGGTGAGACTTTAGATAAGACCTGAAGGAATCCAGAGAAGCTAGCAGATGGAGATGAGGAGGAAGAACATTCCAGCCATGGGGGACAGCCAAAGAAATGTGCAGGGAGTGAGGAGATTGAGGGTGATATGCAGAAAAGAACATGGAGGTCAGTATCACTAGAGCACAGAGCATATTGGGGGAGTATAAGGTGTAAGAAGACTGGAAGGGTGGGAGAGCAGGTTATGAAAGATTTTAAAAGTAAAATAGAGTATTCTATAATTGATCCTGAAGGCAATAAGAAGTCATTTGGACTTTACTGAATTGCGGGGATAAGGGGAACATGGTCACATCTGAACTTTAGGAAGATCAATTTGACAGTTGAATGGAGGATAGACTAGAGTAGAGAGAAACTTGAGGTGGGCAGACCCATCAGCAGGCTATAACAATACTCCAGGCATGAGTTGTGACAGCCTTCACAAAGTTGGTGGCAGTGTCAGAAAAGAGAAGGAGGTTATGTGAGAAATGTTATGAAGGCCAAATCAACAGGCCTTGGCAACAGATTGTATGTGCGAGGTGAAAGAGAATGAGGAGTTAAGAATGAAGCTTAGGTTGAGCCTGGGTGAATGGAAGGATGGTGGTACCCTTGAATAGTAATAAGAAAGTTAAGAAATGAGAGGGTTTGGGCAGAAAGGTTATGACTTTTGGACATGTTGAGAGTGTCTATGGGACATCCAGTCTGAGGAATCTGATAGGAAGGTGGAGATGGAAATTAAAACTAATCCCTCCAAAGTTACTCATGATTTTGACTGGACATCAAAAGAGACACTAGAGCTGGACAATAACATCTGAAAGTTGTCTCCATAGAGATGAGGTGATTGAAACCATAGGAGATGATAAGATCACAGGAAGATCCTGAGCTGAGCTTTGGGGGACTCTCTAGGTTAGTAGTCATGATATGGATGTAGATACAGCAAAAGAGACAGACAAAGAGAATTCAGACAGAGTGAAGAACCAAGAGGCATAAGTGTTACAAAAACCTAGAAAGAACAGAGCATCAAAGAGAAGAGGGTGATTGACAGTATCATGAAGGATGAGGGTTTAGAAAAGGCCATTAGATTAGGCAATTATGAGATTGATGGAAATTGGAGGGAGCAGTTTCAGTGAATTGTTGAGGTCAGAAGCCATACTGCAAATAGTTAAGAACAATGAGAGGAAAGGAAGTAGAGGCACTTATTGTAGATGGCTGTCCCAAGGAGAAAGGAGGAGAGATATGGGACAATAGTTTGTGGGGATGGATGAATCAAATGAGGAGTTATTTTTTGAGGATAGGGTAGACACGGTCAGGTTTGTGGGCAGTAAATAAGAAGCTAATAAATGAGAACAATTGAAGATCAGTGAGAAAGTGAAGCTTGATGGTAGAGTGGGCAAACTACTGGAGAAAATGGAATTGTATAGGATCACTTGTGCATATGAAGGAATTTGCCTTGACAAGAAATCATGCTTTATTACATGAGATGAGGGGAAGGAGAGGATAGTGGTAGAAGGTTTCTGAGTGATATAAGTTGAGGAGTACAGGAGAGGAGAGAGTTCCCTGCAGATGTCCTCATTCTCCTCCTCTCTCCAAAACATCCTTCATAGTACTACCAAAGTTAGCATCACAAAACAAGGATCTGACCACTTTTCCTTCCTCATGTGCTGAATGAAATTGGGAAAAATTGAATCATGAGATTGTGTTCATTGGATCCACTACAAATTTATGATATATTTCAATGGAGACTTCACTGCAAAAAGACAATCATTATAAACAATGCTAATTAATTCTATATCCCACTAATTAACTCTATATCACTACAATGGCTTTCCAAACCTTTTCATCACTTCTCAAGCACTATGTAGCTCTGCCTCCTCTCATTCTCTCCATTGAGAACCTTGCCTTATACATATCTGAAAAAAAAAAATTGAGGCCCTCTTCTACCCTCATTATCATTTGACTAAAACTAATCTCTCTAAAGTTACCTTTGATCTCTTAATTTCCAAATGCAATGGTCTTTTCTCATTTCTAATCTTTCTTGACATTTCTGCAACCCAATCATCCTATACTCCTTGATACTCTTTTCTCTTTAGGTCTTTGTGACATTACTTTTTCCAAGTTCTCCTTTCTATCTGCCTTCTCTTTCTCTGTCTTTTGCTGGATCTACATCCTGACTGCTACCTTTAAGTGCCCCCAAGATTCTATTCTAGTCCTTCTCTCTCTACGATCTCACTTAATGATCTCATAAGCTTTCATGGATTCAGTCATTATCTCTATGTAGATGATCCTCAGATCTATTTGCCCAGCCCGAACCTCTCTCTTGACCTCCAGTCTTTCATTTCCAACTGCCTATTGGACATCTTGAACTAGATATTCTGTAGACATCTTAAAATCAACATATCCAAAACTGAACTCATTATCTTTCCCCCAAGCTTCCTTTTCGTAACTTCTCTATTATTGTTCAGAGGTACCACCATCCTCCCATTCATCTAGTCTCATAACCTATGTGTCACCCTTACTCCTTACTCCCATCCTCGAAATACAATCTGTTGCCTACCTGTTCGTTTCTACCATCTCAAAATCTCTGGTATACGCTCCCGTTCTCTCCTCTGTCATTGTCACCAGCCTGCGGTGCAGGCTCCCATACCTCATGCCTAGACAATTACAATAGCTTTCTGGTTGGTCTCCTTGCCTCAAGTCTCTCCCCACTCTAGTCTATCCTTCACTCAGCTGTCAAATTAATCTTACCAAAGTGAATTACTGACCATGTCACTCCCCTATAAAGTAAATTCCAGTGGTACCCTGTCACTTCCAGGATCAAATGTAAATTTCTTTGTTTGGTTTTTAAGACCTTCCTAACTGGTTCCTTTCCTATCTTCTTACAACTTAGCCCCCTCCACTTATTTTGAACCTAGTAACTTTCTCACCAACCCAGTGATATTCCTTCCCCAAATCTGACATTTTCATTAGTTCTCCCCTATGCCTCAGATTCTCTCCCCCCTCATCTCCATCCCCTGATTTCCCTGGCTTTCTCCAAGTCTCATTTGAAATTCTACCTTCTATAGGAAACCTTCCCCAACCCCCTTTAATTCTAGTGCCTTCTCTCTATTGCTTATCTCCAATTTAACCTTATAAATCTCTCCCTGTGTCTCCTTCTCTGTCTCCCTCTCTGTGTCTCTCTCTCTGTCTCTCTCTCTTACATGGCTGTTTGCATGTTATCTTCTCCTGTGAGTTTCTTAAGGACAGGGACTCTCTTCTGCCTTTCTTTATATCCTCAGCTTTAAGAACAATATCTGGCACATGATAGACATTAATAAATGCTTATTGACAACTCAAAATTTTTCATACACTTTATTGGCCCGAGGATCAAACACAACTTTTAAGAGTTTGTCATTGGAGACCCTCCACAAGCAGGCAACAAACTCTCTTTCCAGATTTATTCTACATGATTCCAATTCATTCTCTCTGTCTTATACCTAAATTAACCTAGTTCATGCTTCTCTCTCCCTCTTCTACAGTGGTGCACACAATCTCGTATCCTTGGAATACCTCCCCTCATCTCTTCTGAGGGTCAGGCCACTTTTCTTATGAAGTCTTCTCTGATCCTTCAAGTTAGAAGTGATCCCTTCTTTTTTTTTCCTTCATATGCACTTAATTAAACTAATTTTGACTAATATTTATTAAACATCTATTATGTGCAAAGCACTGTGCTGAGCCTTGAATATGACAAGTTTGAAATATATACTTGAAAATGAAGTATTTCCTGCCCTCAAAGAGTTTCCATTGTACTGGGAAATTTCAAACACTACACAGAAAAGAAAATACACAGTAAATTTAGAACAGAAGAAAACAAGGTTGGGGCAGGGTGGAGATGAGGGAATGCAGGAGGTTATCAAATATATGAAGGCAAAGAGATAGTAATTAGTTTTTTAAAAAAGTATGGTTCATGAAGGAAAATGGGCGGGGGAGGCTAGGTCACCTGTTTGTAGAGGAACATAAATCAGACTAATAACTTCACATTTTATCCTAGATACAATAGGGAGTCATTGAAGTTTATTGAATTGAATTGAAATTAATTTTTTTAAGTTGAGAAATCATGAAGTCATTTCTGTGCCTTAGTAATGTAAGTTTCACAGCTGTGTGGAAGATGAATTGCAAAGAGGAATGATCGACAGCATGGAGATCAATTAGGAGGCTATTATAATAGATTAGGTGAGGTGATGAAGACTTTATCAAGTCACTGGCCATGTAGTAGGAGAAATGTAGTTAGTAAGACTTAGAAATGGATTAGCTATGGAAGGCAAGGAAGAGTAAGAAGTCAAGGCTACACATGGCTGCCAAAGTAATCTTCTTAAAGCGCAATATGATTATGACAGTCAATTGCTCAATGAACTTCAGAAGTTTTCCCTTTTCTCTGGGATCAAATAGAAACTCCTCTTTTGGGCATTAAAAACCCTTCAAAACTTGAGTCGAACCTCTTTTCTATTGTTTACATTGTTCCCATCTACTCACACCACAATCCAACAGAATTGGCATTATAGATTTAGAGCTGTAAAGGAGCTTCAAGATCATCTGGTCCAAACCCTTCATTTTATAGATGAAGAAACTAATTCCAACCCAGGTCTTTTGACTGCAAATCTAAGTATTGCCAGTCACCAGGTCTTTACACAAAGACCCTTCATATTTGGAACATCCTCTTTCCTCACCTCTTGATATTGTTAACATCCTTCAAAGTTCAGCTTAAATGCTACCTCCCATAGGAGACCTTTTCTATTCCTCTCAGCTACTAATGTCACCTTCAAAAAACTCTATACTTATGTATCTACCTATCTCTGTACCAGGGGCAGCTAGGTGATACAGTAGGTAGAGCACCAGTCCTGCAGTCAGGAATACCTGAGTTTAAATTCAGCCTCAGATACTTGTTAGTTGTGTTACCATGGGCAAGTCACTTAATCCTGTTTGCCTCAGTTTCCTCATTTGTAAAATAAACCAGAGAAGGAAATGGTAAACCACTCCAGCATCTTCACCAAGACAACCCATACAGGGGGTCATGAAGGTCCAGACACAACTGAAATGACTGAATAACAATATCTCTCTGCCTTACTGTTTCTCTATCCTCAAGAGATTTTTGTCTTTGTTTTGTTTTGTTTTAGAAATCTCTCTGCAAGCTTTGGCTGTGTTGATCTCTCTCTCTTCTCTCCGATGTCCTCTACTCTCTTGGTTTTCATGACCCTGATTCCTCCTGGTTCTCCTCCTATTTGTCTGATTGCTTCCTTTTCAGTATTCTTTACACGGTCTTCATCCAAATCTTGCTGGTTTACAATGGATGTACACCACTACCACCCCCCCCCCGTCATTGTCCCTCTTCTCTTCTTACTTTTTATCTCAGCAGCTCTTATGAATTCAATTATCAACTTTTTGAACATTATTTTCAGATCTATTCATCTAGCCAGCCTCTAAAGCCCTACCTTCTACAAGAAGCCTTTCCAAATTCCTCTTATTGCTACCATTAGCCTTCCTTCTGTTGATTATTTCCAGTTTATCCTGTATATACACATCTGTACCTAATTATTGGTTTGTTGCCTCCCCCGTTAGACTATAAGCTCTTTGAGGTCAGGGATTTTGGTTTTTGCTTTTCTTTATATCCCCAGTACTTATGGCACCACTTGGAAAATAGTAAGAATTTGACAAATGTTCATTGACTTTATCTCACAAGATCTTCTAATATAGGGATTATTTTATTCTTATCTTTATTTTTTTAGGGACTAGCATATCTCCTGGTACATGGGGATTGAGGGGGTTGACAATGAGTGTAGACTGACTGACTGATAGGTTGATATATAACTTTTAGATTAGAAACCAGGGTGGCTTGGAGAGACACTAGTGTTACTGATAAAAACAGAGAAAATTCCATGAGAGGTAGATGGGGAGGGGAGAAAGGGAAGAAATGTACATTTGTCAAGAACCTACTAAGTACTATGCTAAGCCTTTTGCATATATTGTCTCATTTGATAATAATTTCTGCTTTCTACATATTCTGCTTGAGCTGCAAAGAGGAAATTTAGGTGAAGATGTGCGAGAAATTGTTATTAAATAACTAGTGGCTAATTTGGGGGAGACCCAGGATTTTTCCCTTCCTAGATCTTCACTCCCTACTAGGTCAGGCCAGCATCTAAAGGACATTGTTGATGGATGAGATGGCTCAATTCCCTTTTGAGTTTGGATGGGAGTTGTTGTCCCACCCAACTAGAGAACCTTACAAAGAATCTAATCTAAGGTGAGTTCCAGCCCCCTGTGTTCCACTCTGGCAGGTTTGGGGAGGGGTATTAGATCCTTTGTGTAGATTACCCTAGACAGTGTGATATAGGTGTAGATAAGTCTCTTTGACCAAGACTGAGTGACCAGAGTCATGCCCCTGAGCCTTTCATAAAAAATAGGATCACCTCTCATTACAATATTAATTCTTCTCATTAATTGTTAACTAATCCCAATTGCCACACTCATAACACCCACTCTTCCAAGGGCATAAAAGCATTGAGTGGGTTTCATGAGGGGTCTTTGGAATTCAAGAATGTCACTGACCCCTTTTATTAATCATTGCTAGCATGATTAATAAAATGAGTAATTACCCAGAAACTATATCTACCTTTTTATATATCACAAATGTCTAGTAAGTAATTAGTAATTCATGACTGGTGTTCAGCAGGTTGATGAAAGCTGTATGTGTAAATTTGAGAGTCACACACATAGAGGTGATCATTGAACCCACAGGAGATAATGAGGCCACCAGGGAGGAGAAAGATAGTCTATATGTAAAGAAGATAAGTGGTCTTAGAACAGAGTCTTGAGGATGAACTGCTAGTGAGAAAGATGATGATACAAGAAAGAAGAATATGAAACATCAATCAGAAAGACAGGAGGAGAACCAGAAGTGTCATGCAAGCCAACAGAGAAGAGAGTATCCAAAAGCAGAGGGTCATCAAAAGTGTCAAAATCTCCAGAGAGGTTGAGGAAAATAAGAACTGAGAAAAGAGCACTGGAATTAGTAGGTTAGAGTTTACGGTGACATTAAAGGGGGGTTTGAGTAGACCGATGTAGGCTGAAGCCCAATTGTAGGGCTTGAGAAGGGAAGAGGTGGTGAGGAACTGAAGGCAATGATGTTTTCTAAGAGCCTAGAAAAGAACTGGAATAAGGGCACAGAATGATAAGTTGAGTGGATGGCAGGGTTGTTAAGTTTAGTATGTAGGAGACATCAGCATGTTTGTAGGCAATGGGTAAAGGTGCAGTAGAAAAAGAGAGGTTGAAAATGAGAGAAAGGATAAGAATGATTACTGGGACAAGCCTCTAGAAGTGAAGGGAGAGGATGGGATTAAGGGCACAGAGGAAAAAGAGAAAGAAAGAGTCTTACTGAAAGATTGGAGCAAAGAAGGAGCATATGGGGAAATGTGAAGAGACTTTTATCTGTGGAGTAGGGGGGTAAAGAAGCACGTCTACTGAGAAAGAAATGTTTGTAGAAGGTATAGGTAGCTAGTGGAGAAGTTTAAAACAGCTGCTCTGGGGAGCATAATAGAGATTCAATTTGAGATGAATACAAGGATTTCCAAGCAGCATTGAGGGCACAAGCAAGAGGAAATCACATAAAGTTGTAACGTGCACAATTGTCACAATTACATTATTTTCCCATAAGGAATTTAGCAACCCAGAAGTAGAGACTGTGGGTGGTGAAGGTGACCTAGGATTAAGGATAGGCACGGTATGAGTTATGCTAGGAAAAGGGGGAAAGGGATTTGAATGTAGAGGACAATGTCTAGAGGAACTAGTCATAATCAAGACTTTAGCGAGTGGGAAATTAGGTCAGTGCATGACAGTTAATCTGGAAAAACAAGTATAGCTGAAAAGATTGGCTGTGGTAAGTTCAAATAATAAATTTAGGAGTAAGGCAAAGGGAGACAATTGTGAACATAGGCTTATAATGAGAAAGAAATTTCAGAATTTAACATCATGGGGAAGATAATTATGAATGAGGGTGAGATTCATGGTATGACCACTCCTTGAGATAGTTGAAGTGGAATGAAGAAATAGCTTGTGGGAACCTGATCATGCCTGAATTTGGAGGCCAGAATCTTTGAAGGGAAGGCAACATTTATATTTAAGTTCCAAATGTGAGATAGGGGTTGAGGTGGAGAGAAAGGCTAGAACCCAGGGACTGAAATCATTTAGAATGGAGGGAGTCCAGAAGATAACTGTGAAAAGGATCTATACAAAATAATGTTGATGAGAGGAATGAAATTCAAAAGAGAAAAGGTTAGAAGTTGATGTCAGTGGTGGGAATTCTGGAGGTGAGAGAGAGGAGCAAGAAAAAAGCTGATTCTCCTGCACCCAAAGTTTTTAGCAGCATGAGAGAAGGAACAATTTGTACCTCATCACTCCTGAACCTGATCTTTATCCACCCCATGACTTCAATTCTCTTTATGTCCTAACTCTCTCCCAGCCGTTAGGCCTGCTCTGGCTTCAGTTTCCTCCCTTCCTAATTCTGACCTCATAATTTAACCCATCATAATTTAACCCATTATTTAACCTAGTATTCTGTCCAATACTCTTGAAAAATTTTGTTCCCTTCTCCTATTGCTCCTCATGGCTTATGTCACACTTCTTTGACTATTGTGTATATTGCAAGTTTGTTATTAAATCACAAATGGGTCTGAACTACCAGAAAGTTGTCTTTTTAGTCTTCCTTAGTTGATTCTCTATTACAGTTCTTGTACGGATTATTCCAAGCCTTCTACTCTCTCTTCAAGAGTGAGAGGAATTATATGTTGAAAAGTGTGCTGAACTTGATCTTGAATCTGAGTTCAAATCCTGACTCTGCCATTTACTAGCTATGTGGCTTAGGCAAGTTGCTTAACTTCTTTGGGCCTCAGTTTTCTTATGTAAAATATGGGAATTAAACTAAATACCCTATAAGATCCTTTCTATATTGACAATGCTAAGCCTCTCACATTATGTTTTTCCCTACTCCTCCTCAACAGAGGACTTTGCTTCATACTTTATTAATAAAATTGAATTTATTTGCCATGAACAATCTAGTTTCCTCTACTCACCATTCTCAAACCTCTTGACATCATCCATTATTTTCTTTTTCTTTGATCCTGTGTCTGAGGAAAAGCTGACCTTCCTCATCAAGGTCATTGATGTCATGTTTTCCCTATTTCATCCACCAGCTTTCTCTTACAATTAAACCCTCACTACATATCATTTTGACTTTTTCTCTACTTGTTCATTCCCTTCTTCCTACAGACATGCTCAATCACTGCCATCCTTACAACCTTCCTTTTAGCATATCATCCCCTCAAGCTATTATGACATATCTCTACTCCTTAACCCAGATAACTTCCTAGAAAAAGCTGCTGCACCCATTGTCTATACTTCTTCTCTTCTGACTCAATCTCTTGAAATGTGACTTCTGACATCATTGCTCAGTTGGAAACTTCTTTATAAAAAAAAGTCCCTATTGATCTTTTTATTGTTATTTTTAATGACTTTTTCACAGTTTTACCTTCTTGACTTCTCTGAAGAATTTGACATTGTCAATCACTACCTCAGAGTCAGAAAGACCAGGAAATCAAGTCCTAGCTCTATATATTCTGGCTATATGACCCTGGACAAGTCTCTTAACTTCTAAATTCCATCAGGTAATTTTCTAAGAGAATAGATTTTAGAGAAGATACTAATCTATGTCTTGATGTTTCTTTACCAGAAATTCTCTGAACCAAGGAATCACAAGTTAGGCACAAAAAAATTGAGAAAGATGTACTACATGACCTCTAAAACATTCCTCCAATCTCATGATTCTATGACAATCCACTACAATTGCAATGGAATAGCAATGATGTTAATAATAAAAGCTGAAAGGTATTCACAGTTTACAAAAAGCTTTTCTTTCTTTATCCTATTGGACCATCCCAGAAATTGCAGAAGTTATATAATGTGATTTTTTTCCTGAGAGGAAAAACTTCTGTAGTGGAAGTCTGATGTCTCATTTTCCTAATTTTTATCCTATGGTATTCTGTGGTGGGTCATAGATGAGCATGTAGGTAATGCAGTAGAGACAGCGCTGGGCCTAGCATCAAGAAGACTCATTTTGCTGTATTCAAATCCAGCCTCAGACATTTACTAGATGTGTGACCGTCGGTGAGTCACTTAATCCTGTTTGCTTCAGTTTCCTCTTCTGTAAAATGAACTGGAGAAGGAAATGGTAAACTATTCCTGTATCTTTGCCAAGATAACCCCAAATGGGGTCACAAAGAGTTGGACAGAACTGAAAAATGACTGAACTGATGGCACCTTGTCATATCCATTTATACTAAAAGGACAAACACTCATCATATTCCGAGGTAAAAATATGTCTAGTATCTTTACTTTTCACCTCCTTTTTCTTTTTTTTTATGTCTGCTCAAGTAATTGGTGTACTGTTGACCTGCTTTCTCCCCTCCTTCCCTCTTCAATCATGATAGCATTATTGGAAAAGCTCAGGTAAGAGTTTGAGACAAGAGAGAAAGAAAATGCTCATTTGAGTTTAGCCTTGTGTGACCAAGCCACAGAATGCATCATACCCACAGTACAAGACATTCCAGAACTTCATTTCAAGGTTGGTTTCTAAGATACTCACAGCTTAAAAGAGACAACATTTTTAAAGCAAACTTATATAAGTAGATGAGGGGTGGATAGTAATTTCTGAAGTAAAGACTCCCCACCATGGCAAATGATCATATTTAATGGAGAGGCATGATTTTGCAGCAGAGACTGTCCAAAGTAAATCAGAAGAAGGCTACAGATTGAATGCAATGAAATTTACGTTTCTGACTCCTCTAGTCCCAGCCTTATTGACTTTGCTTTTCACCTAAATGACAACTTACTAACATGAGTTGAGACATTTTTAAGAGATGATGATGATGATGATGATGATGATGATGACTATGATGATGATAATTACTATTTATATGTCACTTCAAAATTTCAGAGTACTTTACAAATATCATCTGGTTTTATCCTTACAACAGTCCTGGGAGGTAGGAGCTGTTTTTATCTCCATTTTACAAATGAGAAAACTGAGACAGCTAGTAAATGTCTGAGGTTAAATTTGAACTCAGATATTCCTGACTTCAGGTCCAGTGATCTAAACACTGTATCACCTAGCTACCATCACTCCCTACAAAAAAGTCTTACACACTTTTTGTGTACTGACATAATGTTATTATAATGCCTCATTCTGACAGGATTGTGATCTTGGGTCTCTGAAAGACAGGTCAGAGTAGTACAAGCTTGTTTAAGTCCCACCAAGCTAGACAGACTGTGTCTGCTGTCCAAGGGTCAGCCTAATCGAAAACAGTGAGTTAAAAACAGAGCATTGGCCACAAGGTGATGAAATTTTAAGCCATAATCATAGAGTGATTGTTTGAAAGAAGGGGACCCTTAAGAGTCCATAGAGTCCAACACCTTCATTTCATAATGGAGGAAACGGAGACTCAAAAAAGTTATGTGAAGCAGTAGGTGGTAGAAACAAGATCCAAATCTATGTCTTCCCCCTTGCAAATTCACTACACTTTCAAATCAATCAAGATCCCTCCACGAGCATAATCAAATTATGAAATGGTCCTCCTCTGTTTCTTCAGTGATGGTGTGTCACACATACTTGGAATAGAGTTTGGGTGAGTGGCACACAGTAACACTAGGATATGTCAGAATGGTTAATTGATACCAAGCACAGTATGGACAGATAGATGGTGATTCAACCAGAGGTAGAAAATTCTGTGGACTCCCTTTCCTCTACCATACCATTGGGCAGTGGGAAAGGTGGTAGCCTGAATGGGCAGTAGGCTGTGCATTCTGATGAAAAACTCGGAGTCTCTGAGAGTTTGAGTTTACATAGGGTTTTCAGACAAAGGTGCCACTATGGTCGGTGCTGCATAAATAGGTTCAATGAACATGGACCGGTAGCAAAGAAAGTTCTCTAAATGTTAACCAGGAAGACCTATTCTAACTGTGTGACAGGGCATGAGTGTAGAAGCCCTGGGATGAGGCAGATTGAATTACAACTGTGTCATCATATCTGCAAGCTTAAAGAAGAATTCCAGCAGCCTGTTCTAACTAGAACTGGGTGTGGTAAAGTATACCAGCATTGTGTAACAGGAGCTTCAGGGACTCTGAGCTGTGATTCTGAAGCAAATAATTCTGTTGAACTACCTAACTGCTTGAAAATTAAATAATATTAGAGTAATAATTTTTTTAAAAGTTTAATAACAAGATAGCAATTTGTTCCAGGACCATTTTTCTGAGTCCCATCAAAAAAGATGGGAGCTACCATATCACACCTATCAGATTGGCCAACATGACAAAACAGAAAAACGATACATATTGGAACACTAATGCATTTTTGGTGGAGTAGTGAACTGATCCAATCATTTTGGAGAGCAATTTGGAACTATGTCCAAAGGGTTATTAAAATGTGCATACTCTTTGACCCAGCAATAGCACTTCTGGGGCAGTTTCCCAAAGAAATCACAAAAATGGGAAAAGGACTTACATGTACAAAAATATTTGTAGCAGCTTTTTCTGTGGTTTCAGGGAATTGGAAATGTAGGGGATACCCATGAGTTGGGGAATGGCTGAACAAGTTATGGTCTACGAATATGATGGAATACTATTGTGCTATAAGAAAAGATAAGCAAGTAGACTTCAGAAAAACCTGGAAAGACTTGTATGGACTGATGCTGAGTGAAATGAGTAGAAACAGGAGAACATTGTACACAGTAACAGCCATGTTGTGTGATGACTAACTTTGATAGACTTAGCTCTTCACAGCAATGCAAGAATATAAGACAACTGCAAAGTCT
This sequence comes from Phascolarctos cinereus, assembly GCF_003287225.1. Lineage (NCBI taxonomy): Eukaryota > Metazoa > Chordata > Mammalia > Diprotodontia > Phascolarctidae > Phascolarctos > Phascolarctos cinereus. Next base: position 636,535,127 of record NW_027555847.1, read on the forward strand.
CATGATGCAAAATGCTATCCACATACACAGAAAGAACTATGGAGTCTGAATGCCGATTGAAGCATACTATTTGCTATTTTTTTCTTCTGTTTTGTTTTGTTTCTTCTTTCTCATTATTCCTCCTATTGGTTCTCATTATTCTTTACAAAATGACTAATGTGAAAATATGTTTAATAGGAATGTATATGTTGAGCCTATATTAGTCTTGGGGAGGAGAGGAGGGATGGGGAGAAAATTTAAAACTCAAAAGCTTATGGAAGTGATTGTTGAAAACTAAAAATAAATTAATTTTAAAAAATTTTTAAAAAGATGGGAGCAAGGTGATGATGGTGAAGATCTGGCCTCAACCCTGGAATCCTGGACAGTTGGGTTCTGATGAGGGGAAGGAAATTAAATAATTCTTAAAAGAAGGCATCCTAAATCACATGAGCCAAGAAAGAGCCATCAAACACACTGTTTGTTCCTCATTGAAAGAAGAATTCACTGTTTATTTGGAGATCTGAAAAACTGTCAAAGGCATGGGAGGAACATGTAGGCCAATCATTTTCAATTCACATTCCAAACCATTTTCAATGGTTCCCATCATCACAATACCCACCCACCTGTAAAATTCCCCTTAATAAAATCCTTGCATACGTCAGTTTTTTTGAGTGGCTACCGTTTATTTCTTAGGTATGGCCAATGACATCGTAAAATCACCCATTTACAAACTATTTGCAGTTAAACGATAGGGAAACTGGAAAGGAGAGCTTGAAAACCTCACCTGCTTCCAATAAACCTTTTTGTTGTTCAGTCGTTCAGTTTGTCTGACTGTTTGTGGCCCCTTAGACCATACCATGCCATGTCCTTCCATCCTCCACTATCTCTCAAAGATTGTCCAAGTTCATGTTCACTGTTTCCATGATATTATCTATCCATCTCATCTTCTGCTACCCTCCCTTTTCCTTTTGCCTTTAATCTTTCCCAACATCAGGATCTTTTCCAATGAGGGAATGTTCTTATCATATGGCCAAAGTATTTAAGCTTTAGCTTCAGCATTTGAACTTCCAGTGAATAGCCTGAATTAATTTTCTTAAGTATTGACTGATTTTATCTCCTTGCTACTCAAAAGTCTTCTCTAACACCACAATTCTATTAGCTTCCAAACTAAGACAAACAGTAACAGAAAGAGGAATATTTAGTAATTACATTCCACAGTCAACACTTGTGTCTGAAATTTAATTTCATTGAACCAACTCTGCACAGTAATAAATTATATTGAAGTAAGTGTGACTTTTCATAGAATATACTTTATTATTTTTTTCTTTTTAAAAATTAATCCTCCTCTCCTATTTTCTACCTTTCATTGCACAAATTTTTAAAAAGGAAAAATAAAGCCCTGAATACATAGCTGCATAGGCCAACAAAGCAAATTCCTACATTGGCAAGTCTAAAAATGTATATTTCTTTCTGCATTTTAAGTTTATCACCTTTGTTAGAGACTGTATCGCATGCCTTAACTTCATTCTTTTACACTCTTGATTTATCATGGTATGATTAGAGTTCTAAAGTCATTCAAAGTAGGTTTTCTCTATATTGTTTAAATTGTTCTAAGTCTTCTCACTTTGCTTTGCATCAATTCACAGAGGGCTTCCCAGGTTCCTTTGAAACTATCCATTTCATCTTTTTTTTTTTTTATGGCACCACAATATTCCAGTGTATATATCTTATATATCAGACCCTTATTACAGAATTTTCATCCAAAGTTTGTTCTTTTCCCCCCAATTGAATACTTCCCTTCTTAGCCTGATTAAACTGGTTTTCTTTATACATGCTTTTCAATTTCCTGTATTCGGAGCAATCTTGTTTATCTTTTGTGATCATCTGTTTCCTTTGTGTGGTTAAGAATTGGACTCCTCATCACAGCTATGAAAGTTACCTTCTCATTCAAAAGACTTAGCTACTTAGCTTACTATGATCATAAAGTTAATGAAATAACAAAAATGAAAGATGTTAAGTATTCCTATTTGGGACCATTTACCTCAAGCAATCTCCCAATCTGCCTTTCACTTCCCTTATCTCCCAGATCTTTAGATATGATTTCCACAATTTGTGGACAATGAACAGCTAGAGAGATGGGGGACTGGGTCCCCAGCTTCAGATCTTGTACTACATGACAGAAAGCAGAGTGGGAGAGGTATTAGAAGGAGCCTATCCTTCCTTGTTCACCACCTTTTGGATTCTTGATAGCTGCCAGTCTTGGGATTCGGGGAAGTGGGAGGGAAGGGAATAAACATTTATATAGTGCCTACCAAGTGCCAGGCACTGTGCTAAGTGCTTTACAGATTTAGTCCTTTTCCCCAATCTCGCCCCTCTCTGTGCTCCAGTATCTTGGGTGTCTCAGAAGGCTAGGCTCCACCAGTCTCATCTACCATCTGCTTGGGGTCTCTGGCTGTCACAACAGTGGTAGCATCACCTACCTGGCAGTTAGAATTCAGAGTTATCAGGATCTGTAAGCCTGGATCATCTATCTGCCACTCTGTCCCATGGCAAACACCCACATGGCAATCAGGAAGTCTGGATCTCAAGAGCAGAGGGAAGAAGACGTATCCAATCCTGTGTGCCAGCATATGGCTACCCTTCCCTCTCAATTCAATCACACTTCCTGCCTATCACATGCTCATGTTTCCTAAGACTCCCAGTGAGGGGGTAAGGTCTGTCAGTTTCTCATATGCACCACATCTATTAGAAACCACTTTTCAAGTTTCTGTTTCTCCATGAACCACCATGACCTCTGGGCCAAGAGGAAAAATAATAATTCAGAGAGACAAGAGAATGAGGTGGGCACAGGTTATATCAGTCTATACACCCTCAATCCTCCCCTGACCCACTCCTGTGGGGTTCTGGTCCCTGGCAGTAGGGCTTGCTGTTTCCATTTGTGACAATTTCTCTTAATGATGGCCCTTCATGCCTCTTTGCTGACCTGGATCTCTGATCTGGCTTATATCCCTGGCCACACTCATTCAGATCTGTTTTTCATGACTTGGGAAACAACTCTTTCCTTTTCCTCACTGTTCCTATTCCTTACTTGAGCTAGATGAAATAGGACACGCCTGTTCCCTGCCCCTGCCCTTGCCTTATTCCAGGTTTAATTGGATTTGTTTTTCTTTGGGGAAGGTTAGTAGCTTCTGGAACATCAGCATTGCTGTTTCCATCAGCTGTTTGGTACCCAAGGAGATCTTCAATGACTCTGAATCCAAAGGAACTAATATTCCAGCAATAGCTTATGTTTTTAGGTACTTTATAGCTTGTTGTTGTTCAGTTGTTTTAATTGTATCGGACTCTTCATGAGCCCATTTTTTTCCCCCTGCAAAGATACTGGAGTGGTTTGCCATTTCCTTCTCTAGCTCATATTACAGATGAGTAACCTGAGGCAAATGGGGTTAAGTGACTTACCTAGGGCCACACAGCTAGTAAGTATCTGAGGCAAGATTTGAACTCAGTTCTTCCTGACTAGAGGTCTAGCATTCTTACTCATTTTTCCATCATTTTCATCCTCATCATCATCACCACTACTATAGTACTCATCACTTAAGGTCTCTTCCAGTGCTAAATTCTATAACGTTACATTGCTAATAAATGATAGGGCCTGGTCTCAAATCCCATTCTTCTGTTGTCATGTGTGCTGCTCTTCCCACTATATCAATATTTTTTTTCCCCTCCAGGATCTTTCTTCTCAATTACTCTGTTAGATTCCCCCAGATACAGACCCTGGTATGAGAAAGAGAGCATGGTATTGTAGGTAGACACCCAGCCTTGGGGTCAAGAAAACTTGGATTCAAATCCTGCTTTTGGCAACTATGGGATGTGTGACTCTGGGCAGGACTGTTCTCAGCACTTTAGACGGCTCTCTAAGACTATAGCTTGCTGAGAAGATGCGACCTGCATTGGTAGAGGGAGTTTCAATATGTGGGAATTCACCAAACTAATGGATAGATCCAATCTCCATCTTCATTACCCTTAGAGAAATCTTCAGCTTAGTGGAAGATTTGTCCATTTTACTAAAAGAGATAGATCAGACCCCAACACAGAGATGGCTGACCTGTTGCATTTCTATCTTCCCTAGTCTCTTCACTTTCTGAGAAAAAGTGAAAACAAAAACCAGTCATCTCTGCAGATCTGAGTTCCTGCTCTGGTTTAATCTAAAAACCTCAAAGATTAGGAAAACTTTTCATACTCAAAATTATTCAATCAAGACCATGCGTCTGATCCAGATTTCCCACTCCAGAAGTTTTACTGTGGTCTGAATTCTCTAACTTGTTATGAACCTTAATTGTAATCATCTAATAAATCTGCAAGCCAATCCATCTCTTAGCCTTACAAGTCATGTCATACCAAGCCTGTCTGAGGGAAGCAAGAGTTTGCAGAGTGCTGCAAATTCAGATAACGGATCAACAGCAAGGATTTACTCATTAGTCATTTATTATATATGCCCACCACTGAATGAGGTGCTACAAGAAATACAGAGTAACCCAGGTATGATTTCTTTTGTTGTTTTCTGTGATAACTTGTAAAATTATTCCTAATTGTTTCAAAGGTCTCATTGACTCCAGCCTTGACTGCCATCATGGGTAGGTACTTGGCCTGGTCCAATCACTATTCCTGACCTTGTTTTCTTAAGTGCCATCATGAGGAATATATTCATGTTTGATGAAGGTGGGGGAAAATGGTTGGTCATTTGCTTCAGAGAGTGGCTTAGAATCAGTGAAAGTGCTGCCCATTTACCCAAATACAATCTGGCATCTTAGATTCCTCAGATTCAATTCTGTGCCCTTTTCCTTGTTCACTTTCAGGCCTTCTGAGATGATGAACTGAGTCTCAGACCCAAGACCCCTTCACTGCTGGTGTTCTATATATGTTTATAAATGCTTTACAACCTTTGGAAAGGGGTTGGCAGGGCAACAAGGTCCCTAGAATTTGTTATTCTTCCCAATAGGTTTAGAAAGGAGCTTCAGGGAGGATAGGCTGGTCAGAGGTTTTCATGGAAATCTTTTGCAGGAGTTTGGAACTTTCTAGAAGAACGAAGAGAGAAGAAAGGAGAAGTGGTTGTCGTTCCATGGCAGCAGCATGGCTGGGGCAGCAGAAGCTGGTGTCTGCCACATCTGTAATTCCCTTATTTAATATCATGAGAGGTAAACTCTTTCTAAACAGAAAATCTGTAAAGTTTGTATGATTCTATGTCTTATCCCAAATAGGCAGGCCTTTATCATGTCCCAGACTCATTTGGGTTTGTGTTTTTCTTAAATGCATTATATTAAAGAATATCTTTACCAGATTTAATATTATTTCTCATAAACACCTGTGGACTCCAACTTATGTTGTTGGGATATGGCCTGAGGTACCCAGCAGAGACAGAGCAGCCTTTCCCTGGCCAGAGCTGGGAGCCCAACCTACATCCCATTGTTAGAGAGCTGCACTCTCTAATTGGAGGAATAATCATGACTCTTTTCATTATTACCTTTTTAAGTGCAGAACTATTATAAATGCTGGCCCTACTTTATAAGTCTGTGTTATAGATGAGAACCAAGGTTGCATATGTATTTATTTCCCTAATAGAATGAAACTCCTTATGAGAATTAGGTGTTTCATTCATTGTATTTATATTCCCAACATCTAGCACAGTGCCTAGCAGATGTTTAATAAATGATTAATTGTTTAAGGTGCTTTTACCTTTTTCAAATTATTTTATATTTATTCATTAGGTATGCATATTGCAAATGCCAGCAGAATGTAAGCTTTCTGAGGCCAAGGACTTTAATTTTTTATCTTTGTATCTCTAGTGCCTGGCATATTGTTGTTGTTCGGTCATTTTTCCATTGTTTCCTACTCTTTGTGACCTGATTTGGGGTTTTCTTGGCAAAGATACTGGACTAGTCTTACCATTTCCTTCTCCAGCTCACTTTACAAATGTGGGTACTGAGGCAAATAGAGTTAAATGACTTGGCCAGGGTCACATCGCTAGTAAATGAGTGAGGTCAGATTTGAACTCAGGAAAATTAGTCTTCCTGACTCTAGCCCTGACACTCTATCTACTAGATAGACTAGCATACAGTAGGTGTCTAATAAATACTTGTTGAATTGAATTGGACTGCTTTACTGCATCCTTTGCCAGAACACTTTTCCAAGGTTGAAGAGAAGAAATCTTCCAGAGTCTTAGAACAGTTTTTATCCCAAAGCTAGAAAATACCACCCAGAGAGTAATGGGGCACAACCAGGTTTCCTTGAGATTCCAAATCAGGCTTATAGTATTGAGGAAAGAGTGCTGATTTGGGGATTAGAAGACTTAGGCTGTAATCCAAACTCTAAAATAAATACTTTACATAATATTATGCAAATCATGTCAGCAACTGTCCCTTAGTTTCTTTACCTACATAAAATGTGATTATTAATACATCTACATGCTTCTATAGCATAATATAGTACAGCAGTTCTCAAAATGTGGTCTGAGAAATTCAAAGCGACCCCACCAGAGGTATGCTCACCTAGCCAATTGTTAAATTATTAGTGTGAGCACGTATACCTTTGAAATTAACAAATGCTACAAATTAGTATTCCATTTATTTTCTGGTTGTATATCTAGATTTTTTAAAAAATCAATAGAAAAATATTAATAATAAAGATTAAACTTGGAGATATATTTTATATACTTTTTAAAAAACTTTCTGCCTAGAGAGCTGATTGTTAAACATTTATCAGTATACCCCAGCCAGAAACCCTTTCAGAGGGCCCTTTAATGTCAAAATAATTTTATAATAATACTAAGACATTATTTGTTTATACAACTACTCCTTTCTTTCTTAGCTACTTACCTGTGTGAGACCAGATTTTCTTCATACATTTCAACCAAAACAATATGTCAAAATAGATTGAACACAGAAGTAGAAATGAGAATCAAACTGTCTTTCACTAAGGCAGGATTTGCAGATATTTATAAAAAAATGTAAAACAATGTCACTTTTCATTTGTCTCGAAAAGTTATTTTCATAAAAAGAGGTTTTGTATTAACATATAATGGGTTTGTTACTATTGTGTTTAAGTTAATACATGTATTTTAAATTTATCATTTTTCCTCATATGATTCAATAAGAATAGCTATAATTAGATAGATATAGTTCCCCAAAACAAAAGCTCTTTGGGGTCCTTAATAATTTGAAGAGTATAAAGGGGTTCTGAGACCAAAAACTTTGGGAATATCCAGTGCAGTGTAGAGGTTGTCAGCCAGGGAATTAGGAAGACCTGAGTTCCTTCTTTTGACTGACACAACCTATCTGTGTGATCATTAGAGCAAGTCATTTCATCTCTCCAATCACCTGGCAACTCTCTAATGCTATAAATTACAAAGAGGTTGAAGATCTGCTTTAATGGAAAGTTTCCATACTGGTAGTTCTTTATGCTGACGAATTAAGAGGTTTAGTTGACCCTTTTCCCTTTCCCTGCCCCACAGCCTGAAAAAGGAAAAAAAAAATGACTAGGATTAGACTGTGAAATCCTTGAGAGCAGGGTAGCTTTTTGCCTTTTCTTTGTAACACCAGCACTTAGCACACTGCCTGGAACATTGTTTAGTTGTTTTTCAGGGATGTCTGACTCCTTGTGACCTCTTTTGGGGGGGTTTCTTGGCAAAGATACTGGAGTGGTTTGCCATTTCCTTCTCCAACTCATTTTATAGATGAGAAAACTGAGGCAAACAGGGTGAAATGACTTGTCCAGAGTCATACAGTTAGAAAATGTCTGAAGTCAGATTTGAACTCAGGTCTTCTTGACCCTAGAAATGGTATTCTATCCACTGCTCCATAGCTTCCCTAGCTCTAGCACATAGCAGGTGCTTAAAAAATGTCTATCTACTAACTCACTGACTTCACAGAATTATGATAAAAGTGGTTTGAAAACTTTAAAGTACTATAGTATTGTGAAGTGTTGGGTTGGGGAAAAGGAAGACACTTTTTAGAAATAATAACTTAGGTTCATATACTGCTTTTTGTATACTATTCTATTTAATCGTCACATGGGTAAATGTCTGAGGTAGAATGTGTATTCTGTCTTCCTGACTCTTAAGTTTACTCTTCTATTTACTGTACCATCTAGCAGACTATGAGAAAATAGCTTTAGAGTTTAGTGGTTGAAGAGGTTCCTAGGCTGCTAAGAATCTCTTTACAAGGTCTAAAATCTTGCTTTGCTATTCCTTTTACTATTTTTAAACAAATGCCAAGACAGCTTTTGCCCTCAAGGAGCTTACATTCTAATGAGGGAGACAATATATAAAAAGGGAGTAGTGACCAGGAAAGGGAGTTATAATTTGGGAATTCTTAGAGATGGAGAGCAAAACAATAGAACACTCCAGCACACACTTCTTTCCTAGTGTTTTAATGATAGCATCGATTTGATTATAATTATCAGAGAAAAAGGTGGAACATGAAAAGAATAAAGGATCTGATCAAGTCCCAGGGAAAGCAGCAAATATTATCTCACTTAATCCCCAGAAAAATATTTGAAATTATTTTGCTCATTTTGGACAGCTAGGTGGCACAATGGAAAAGAGTAATGGGACTGGAGTCAGGAAGACTCATCTTCCTGAGTTCAAATCCAGCCTCAGACACTTACTAGTTGTGTGACCTTGGTCAATTCACTTAATCCTGTTTGACTCAGTTTCCACATCTCTAAAATGAGCTGGAGAAGGAAATGGCAAAGCACACCAGTTTCTTTGCCAAGAAAACCCCAAACGGGGTCACAAAGAATCAGACACAACTGAAATGACTGAACAAGAACAACATTATGCTCACTTTACAATTGAGGAAACTAAGGCAAACAGATTATGTGACTTGCCCGAGGTCACACAACTAGGTAAGTACCTAAGGCCAGATTTTATTTCAAGTCTTCTTATCTCCAAGCCCAGAACTCTATCCCCTAGGCCACCTGCCTGGCCTAGCCTGAAGTGATCAGATTTGAAGGGTACAGAAACTTTAGCAATAGGAAGAGTAGGCTAGAGAATGGCAGCTGTAAAGATGTTTTCACAGAATCTCAGGTAGTCCTACCCAACCTATTTGAGCAGAAATCTTCTCTATAGCATTCTGTACAGGTGGCCATTCACCCTTGTTAAAGGAACTCCTGAGATGGCAGGATGATTATTTAATGAAGCAGCCAGTTCTTTGGGTCTAGGAGAGTGAAGGGAGGTGTTAGTGGAAGTAGAAAGAATACTAGATTCAGAATTGGAAGACCTGGGTTCAAATACTGGCTTTGGGACTCTCTGTATAGCCCAGGTAAAACATCTCACCCCTATAGGACTCAATTTCCTCATCTATAAAATGAGAAATATGGATAAAATTGTCCTTCATCTGTGAAATGAGAATAGTAGCATTGATAGGATCTCCATTACATTAGATATTATAACCAAATGGGAGTTCCACAGCATAACTGGTTGATGTAATCACCACATGGGAAAGGCTGGAGATCCCTGCTTTCAGAAAGGCAACCACTTTGAATCTGAGTTTATATTCCCTGGGTACTGAGGTAACAAAGAGTATGGCCCTGGTGTTGGGGGAGGGAGTAACATTTGTAAATCTGTTCTTATTATACCTACACATATATAAAAATATACATTATCTATACAAATATATATATAAATGTACAATATATAAAAATATATCATACATATAAATATACATAAATATTCCTTTTTAAAAGCTAATTTATCTTAATTGGAACTGAAGGTTATCAGTGGGGGTGGGGAGAACACACTGGAATGGAGGTTTGAGCTGATAACATTAAAGAAAGACACTCCACAGGGGTATCCCTAAAATCCTGGATGTAGGGTACAGGCATTTTCTGGGTACCACTACTATTAGTGAGAGTTGGGATAAGTGCCTCAGTATCTCATTATACAAATATGAATTAATATTCAGGAAAATTTTGAAAAGGCATTATAGGAAGGTTGTGTTATATCATCACAAATGAAGGAAAGTAGAAATGTATAATTATCTGGATAGTTTAGGTCAAGACGTACGTGAGGCATATATGCCATAAGACTTTCACACTCTCCAATATCCACCTCATTTGCAGTTTGCTGATTTTTTTTTTACCCCAATTGGTCAAGGTCACAGTAAAAGCATAGTCCACAGAGATACAAAGCCTCCTCTTCCACTGCACACCGTGGGGTTGTAAGGAAAGGAGAGCGTGAAGCATTGGGACATGAGAAGGAGATGAACAAGAAACACAATGCCCTGGAGAATGGGAATTACTCTCTATGACCTGTAATTGATAAAATGTTTCTTCATGAATCCTCTGGAATCATGGATGGTGATTGTAAGGATCATAGTTCTTATAGCTGTCAAAGTCGTTTGGTTTTGCAGTGTTGTTGATATTGTATAAATTGTTCTCCTGCCTCTGCTCATTACATTATTCATCAGTTTATAAACTTTTCTCCATCAGCAACTCAACTTGGCTTTTGCTCCACTGAATATCATGCCCTGCCCAGGATAGGCTGATCACTGGAAATCTCATCATCATGCAGAATGACAGATTTTGATATTCAGCATCTTCTCAACTTAATCTCAATTGCTTCTTCCCTTTGACTGAAGGGCAGAGCATTAAACTCTTCCCAAAGCCCTCCTTTACAGGGGGTTTCCAAGCTTTCTCCACTTTCCATGAACAGCTCTGCTTGGCTTTGACTTACTGGAACACAGTGCCCTTGATTCGGTACCCCACTTTTCAGTTTTATTGTCTTCCTCCATTAGATTGTAAGCTCCTTGAGGGCAGGTAGTACTTAGCACAGTGCCTAGCACATAGTAATCACTCAATAAATGTTTACTGAATTGAATTACTTTGTTGTTATTTGTTGCTATTGTTGAGTAGTTGTTGTTTTGTATGTCTACATGCACATACACGCACATAATGCACATTTATTTTTCAATAGTTTCTGTCTTGCCTGGCTCTTCATGATCCCATTGGAGGTTTTCTTGCCAAAAATACTGGAATGGTTTACATTTTCCTTCCCTACATCATTTTACAGATGAGGAACTGAAGCAAATAAAGGTTAAGTGACTTGCTCAAGGTCACATAGGTAGTAAGCATCTGAGGCCAGGTTTGAACTCATGAACATGAGTCTTCCTGACTTCAGGTTTGGAACTCTATCCACTGTAACACCTAACTACCCGAATTAAATTATAAATGTATTCAAATTTGTTCATTTTTATAATTTTAATGTTTTAGCATACACTGTTCTATTTCTACTTGTTTTACTCTATACCAGTTCATATAAGTCTTACTATATCTTTCTGAAATTATCTATCTTCTGATTTCTTATGGTACAAGAGTATTCCATCTCATTCATACACTATAACTTACTCAACCGTTCCTTAACTGATGGCCATCACTCTGTTTTTCAAATGTTTGCTACCACAAAAAGCTGCTATAAATATTTATGTACTTAAAAAGTTTTCCCACTTTCTCTAATCTTTTTTGGGTAGAGGCCTAACAGTAGTAGATCTGGGTCAAAGGGCAAACATTGTTTAGTAACTTTTTTTGTTTAATTCCAAGCTGTTTTCCAGAATGATTGTATCCATTCATGGGTCCAGTAAGAACAAGTACACCGGGTGTTTTCCTACAACTGCTACTTTATTTATCATTGCCCTATTTGTTGCTAATCTGATGGGTTTTGAAGTAGAATCTAAAAACTGCTTTAATTTGTATTTCTGTATTTAATAATGTCTTGGAGCATTTCTTCATATGGCTATAACCTGAATTTCTTCCATTAAGAACAGACCTTAGACCATTTATCAAGTGGGGAGTAGATCTTTTTCTTATAAATTTCAATCAATTCCTTTTATATTTTGCAGATGAGAGCTTTATCAGAGAAGTTTGATGAAAAGATCTTTTTATTCTCAGTTAATACTTTCCCTTTTCATCATGGCTTTACTGGATTTTCAGTGCAAACATTTCAAATTTTATGTAATCAAAATTATCAATTTTACCATCTGTGGTATCTGTTTTTAACTTAGTCATGAGCTTTTTTCACCTACCTATAGTTCTGATTTGTAATTATGCCATGTTACTCTAATGCGTTTATGATTCTACCCATTCACATCACAGTCCCATGCCCATTTGGAACTTTTCGTGGTATAAGGTGTGAGATATTGGTCTAAATCTAATTTCTTTCATACTGTTCTCCAATTTTGGCAGCAGTTTTTGTCAAATAGCAAGTCTTTAAGAGCATTAAAAATCAACAGGAGAGTAAAGAACTTAATCCTAAAGAATTGTTGAGTCAGAGAGAAAGTCATAGCAGCAACAGATAATTTCATTAAAGTTAATGACAACCATGGAGCAACATTCCAAAATTTTGGGGATTCAGCCAAAACAGGCCTTAGGGGATAATTTATATCTCTAGACAATTTTATTAACAACAGAGAGAAAGAACAGATCAATGAATTGAGAATGCAATTGAAAATACTGGAAAACCAACACATTAAAAAGAACAATTAAACAGCAAAGAGGACATCTTAACAATAAAAGAAAAAACTAACAAAATGGACAACAAAATCCCACTAAATTAACAACAAAACTAGGATCTGTTTTTTTAAGTAGATAAACTTTTAGCTAATTAGATTTAAAAAAAGAAAGAGAAAAATCAAATTAATAGTATTAAAAATGAAAAAGAATTCATAAAAGAAGAAAAGATAGTATTAGAAACTAGTTTGCTCCACTATATGCCAATAAAAATGAAAACTAAGTTAAATAAATGAATATTTGTGAAAATATTAAATACCCCCAATTAAAATAAGAATCAATATATAGAATCTAAACAATCCAATTTCAGAAGAGGAAATTGAACAAGTTATAAATGAACTTTCAAAGGAAAAATATTCCAGGACCAGATGGACTCATTAATGAATTCTATAAAACATTCAAAGAATAATTAATTCTAATGTTGTGTAAAATAATTGCAAAAATAACAAAAGAAGGGAGCCTACCTTCTATGACACAGATATGATCTTGATACATAAACCAGGGAGAACAAAAATTTTAAAAGAAAACTATAAACCAATGTCCTTAATGAACACAGATGCAAAATATTAAATAAGATATAAGTAAAGAGGCTAAAATGACATATTACAAAATATATAATATATACTAAGTTTATATTATACACTATATATAATTTTATTAATTTATATTTTTCTAATTTATTGTATACTGTGCATATAAAACTTAATACTATAATGATATGTACCAGGAATATGGGGCTGGTTTAATTTTTGAAAAACTATAAATTTAATTGAACATATTAATGATAAAATAAACAGAATTATATGATTATGTCAATGAATATAAAAAAAAGCTTTTGACAAGTGAAACATCCATTTCTGTTAAAAATAGCAGAACACATGGGGATAAATGCACTTTTCCTTAAAATGGTAAATGCCAAAACCAAGAGCTACCATTGTTTGTAACAGAGATAAACTAGAATCCATTCCAATAAATTCAGGGGAGAAAAAAAGGAAGTTCATTGTCACTACTTCTATTTGACTTAGGACTAAAAATCCTGGCTATAGTAATGAGACAAGACAAAGAAACTGAGGGAATAGCTATAGATAAATAAACAAAATTAACTCTTTTGGTTGTTTTTTATTTTTGGGTTTTTTTTTTTGTGCAGACGATGATGTACTTAAAGAAACCTAAAGAGTCAAATAAAAAATTGATTCCAAGAGAGGTTGAGAGGTTAAATGATTTGCTCAAAGTTACATAGCTATTAGTTTAAATTTTGTTGTTAAGTCATTCACTCATGACCAACTCTTCATGACCCCATGGACTATAGCATGCCAGACCCTTCTATGCTCCACTGTCTCCTGAAGTCTGTGCAAGCTCAGGTTTGTTCCTTCTGTGACTATCTATCCTTCTCATCCTCTGCTGTCTCCTTTTCCTTTGGCCTTCAATCTTCCCCACCATCAGGGTGTTTTCCAAGGAGTCCTGTCTTCTGATTTTGTGGCCAAAATATTTAAGCTTCAGCTTCAGTATTTATAAATGGCAGGAGTTTAATAAATACTTATTAAATGAATCAGTGAATGAAGCTTTGCCTGTTGGAATGGATTAGTTCTTGCCTTTCTAGGTTGCTTGAATTTATGTCAGTCTTTATGTATGCATAGCGATTGCATTCCAAGGGGTGTCAATTGACCTATGATTTTGGAAAGCCATGGTTTTGGAGTGAGGAGGCTTGGTTCTAGGGATAGTTCTCCTATTTAGTGTCTGTGTGACTTTTATAAACAGTAAATGTAAGCCCCCAGTGTGGGACTAAGGGAATCTATGCAAGAAAAGTTGTTCACATTTTTTTTTCTCTACTCCCCTTCCCACCCCTGAAAATAAACAAAGAAAACACACATACACACTCACACACACTCATATGCATGCGCGCGCGCACACACACACACACACACACACACACACATACATACACACTCGGGCAGGCATAACAAAAATGATTCCCCATAACTGATATTTTAGTTCCATTTCATGAATGTAAAGGGCCAAATCTTCCATATTTTCATTTCTCATCCTAAGGCACTAGCTCTGGTTTTGTTGTAGGCTGAGATACCATTAAAGCCAGGCATCAAAATAACCTTGTAAGGTAGGTGATGTAATTATTATTATCTCTTATATAGATGAGAAAACTGTCTCAGAGAGTCAGTGACTTTTTCACCGTCATATAACTAGTACACATTGAAAACTGGAACTGAACACATATCCTTGGCTCCAGCTTCCCTACTCTGTCCACTATATGAGGTTGAAATACTTAGCACTCTCACAAGTGGATCATTGGATTCGTTAGACAAAGTTATTGTAAATGGAAAAGCAGTCCTTTAAGTGATGATCATTATTCTAATATTGCTGTTATTATAGTCTCATGATTGAGCTCCCAGAAAATGAGTCTTCACACCTTCATTAATTTAATGGGCAGGGAACAGAAAGCGTCATCCACAGATAGTCTTCTAAGAAATCCTTCTGGAGGTAAAGACATTTCAAAGCATAACAAAGTAATAGAAAGATTGCCTAGTGTGATTACATTCTAAAGCTACCTGCCTCTTCCTCTCCCGCTCCCTACTCCACTCCCCACAGCCCCTCACTACACAGCCATGATGAGTGTAAGGGCATAAGAGTTAAGGTTACCTGTATAAAATCTAAGATTATGCTCACGTCTGAGATGCAGCAAGATGAATAGGAGTTTGAATCCTCCCTAAAACAAATAATAATGAAGATCCACATTTGTATGGTACCTTAATATTTGGGAAAGTCCATTTCATAGAGCAACCAAGCCAGCCTATTACATGTCTTTATCTAAGATGACATGGAACCAATAAAGACTACCTTCATGTCTGACCACTCAAAAAGCACTAATTCTACCTGTCTTATCTTGGCTACTTAGAAATGTTGAGAAATTTTAAGAACTGTTTTGCTAAAATCTAGGCAAACTGCATATACAGTATTCATCTCACTCACCATTCTAGGAATCCTCCCCGAAAAATAAATGTTAGTTTGAAATGACAATTTCTTGTTGAAACAGCATGGTACTATGGATAGACTATTCAATCTGGAGGGATGACTGTCTTGAATTCATACCTTGCCTCTGTTTTGCACCTTTGTATTGTTTGTATTTGGATTCAGAGTGCTTAATATAGGGTCTAACCCAACAAAGTACTTTATAGTTAATTGTTGACTTGTTGACTTCATTTTATGGTACCAGTACAGCACTTGAACTACTATCCAACTATTATCCCTCACTCTTGCTATATTATTGCTCTTCCTCCTGTACTGATTTCATGTTTTCCCACGATGTCGTTTACTCCAGTTAATTTACATATGCCATTTTGGGGACTCCTGCTGAAGCCATCATGCTCCAGTCCTGTAGGTCTACAGTAGTGCCTAACAGTTAAGGCCTTTTATAACTTGGCAACACCTTACATTTCTAAGCTTATCTTGTATTAATCCTACCCATACGCTGTACGCTTTAGCCAAGCTATACTCACTATTTTCTGCATCATGGAACAACATATTCATGCTTTTGCTCAGGCTCCTCTGTGTTTTGAACATGTTTCTCTCTGCTTTTTGTTGGGTGAATTGCTATGTACCTTTTCTGACCTGATAAATTTCCAAGGGCCTCACATACATACTTCCCTTGGTTTGTTCCCTAATGCAGAAAAATTGTAGGGATGTCAGTTATCTGGCTGGGTCTCCCACAAAATTTTCTACTTATCTAGTCATTAACTCCCATAAAATCTCCCTGGTTTGTATCTCCTGCAAAATCAATCTGATCCTTGTTTCTTCTCAGGAAAACCTTGGAAATATCAGGATTGGCTAATTTCACTGAAGGGAACTTCAATGAGGCTAATAATAAGATATTAAATATAAGGCAAGTTTACTTGATCTGCCCCCAAAACAGGGAGAACACATGTGAGATCCTTACTATTTGAAAACTCTATTTCCCTTTCTGCCTTCAAACAACTCTCCTCTCTGGTGGATGTCATCTTTCTTAGAACTACATAGTCCACATGATTCATAGTACCAGCAAAAGGAAAGGTCAGAGTTGTTCTTTGGTATACATGGTCCCCTGATGAACCAATCTCTGTAGTACAAGTGAAGACAAGGTTCACAGTTTTGCTTCTCCTCATTTATGTGCCTCGCCCATCTTTGGTAACATATTTCTTTACAGCAATGATTTCTCTAGTCATAGGAAGGACAAGGTCTACAGATTCTCTTCACTAAATTATAGTTCTGCCACTATTTGTTTCTCTATTTGGTACTGGCTCCTTGATGAACAAGGTTACCTGCAAGGCAAAGGGGTCACAGAGAAGCAGGTAAGCAAAGGGCTGTATTTGGGAGACAGAGATTAGTCCAGCTTTCTGGAGTATAAAGCACAACCAAGGGAATAGTCAATCAGCCTATAAACATTTATGAAGCGCCTACTATGTGCCAGCTACTGTGCTAAGCACTAGGAATACAAAGAAAGGCAAAAGACAGTCCTTTCTCTTAAATAGCTCACAATCTCATGGAATACTATAACATGAGGCTGCAAAGGTAGTGTAGTGACAAATTGGAAAGGGGATCTTGAGTACTAGAATTTTTCTCAGCAGTCATTAAAGATCCAGGGAGATTTTTAATAGAGGATCTACATGACCAGGAATATGCATATAATCTAACAACTCTATAAAGAAGGATCAAATAAAGAAAAGAAAGGAGGCAGGAAAACCTGTTATAAGTCTATGAAATTGCATGGAAATTGATTAGAAGGATGCATACCAGGACCTGAGCAGTGGGCCTAGAGAAAAGGTGGCAGATGGAAGAAACATTATGGAGATAGACTCCAAACAGGGCCTTACATTTAATAGAATATTGCTGTCATTCAGTTGTTTTTGTCACGTCTGAATCTTTTTGACCCCATTCGGGGTTTCCTTGGCAAAGATACTGGAGTGATTTGCCATTTGCTTCTCCAGGTCATTTTACAGATAAGGAAATTGAGGCAAATAGGGCTAAGTGAGTTGTTTAGGGTCACACAGCTACTAAGTGTCTGAGGCCAGATTTGAACTCAGGGAGATGAGTTCTCTATCCACTGCACCACCTAGCTGCATACACACACATAGATACATACATAAATACATATATATGTATATGTTTATGTGTGCACATACATGTATATGTGTATATTTTTATATCTATCTATATAGGTATATCTGTATATCTATATACGGAAATTTGTCTTATATAAGCATCCTGTGCTAGGCTCTGGGTAAGTGGAAAAGGAGACACAGGTGTCCACCAGGGACCTAAGACATTTGGGAATAGGATTGTGTTTGGTAAACAACAGAGAACAACTGAAAGCTTCCCCTCCCCCCCAGGAGGGATGACAAAACTACATTTTGTCAGAGCTATGTTTTAGGAAAATTAATTGGCCAAAATGAACTAGAGATTGGAAATCTTGGAGGCTGAGAAGCCAGTTAAGAGGTCCTTATGATATTATAGAGGAGAGGTAATGAAGGTTAGAGCTAGAGCAGCAGTAGTAAGAAATGTCTAGTCGAATACATCAATTCGAATTGGTCTAAATAGTATTAAAAAAAAACCCATAGATAATACCTTTCTCAGGCATCCTATTCCAATCTCCAGCCTGCACTAAGCAAGTGAGGGAACCAAGATGAGTTTATAAAAGAAGAGTGGGATTTGCTTAAGCTCCTCTACTCAAGGAAGAAGCTTGCCCACTCAGGTGGAGAGTTGTGCTTGCCAAACTCGTTAGAATTTAACAGAAGCCTCTGAAAAGCAATACGTAGGGATTTGTTGGAACAAGCTCACCTCAGTGAAAGCAATGGAAGTAATCACCATCTCTCTAAGAAGCAGTATGATTTTTTTTAAGTATTGAGATTTTCCTTGAGATATTGACATTTTCTCAGCTTCTACTGAAAAATCAATGAGACTTTCAGTAATTAAAAAGGCCATGTTTTATACCTCTACAAGACAATGAAAACTTTACACATTCCTCCAAGCTTTACCCAAATTGAAAGAAAAGAGAAAATAAAAAACAAGAAAATTATATGTGAGGTCATTTGTTGTGATCTCTTTTTAAATTATTATTCATTGTTTAATTAATGATTGATGAAACCAGCCTCAAGATGACACAGTGAATAAGAGTCTTAGACTTGGAGTCAGAAAAACGAGTTCAAATCTTGTTTCTGACACTGTGTGACCCTCGGGAAGTCACTTAACCTCTCTGTGCCTAAATGACCTTCTTTGTAAAAAGGAGAGAATTGGACTTTATGGTCTCCAAGGCCCCTTCCATTTTTAAATACACCATTCTATGAAATTCTTCCTTTAATGCCTTATAGCTGCAAGGAGCTGACCTTGGTGTCCCAAAGCCTATATCAGCAGAGTATAAGCTCTAGCAAGTTGCACTTAGATAAACTTTCAGTGATTTGTTTTGTTTTGTTTCTCAAGCACTTTATTTGGACTTCTCTGCCTTTATTAAATTCTAGCTTTATCAATCTTCTGTACATTTCTTTATTTAATAATAGATTTTAATCTACATGAAAGATAATGCATTATTTCTATAATATAATGAGAAGCATGTGAGAATTGGAATCAAAGGACTTGGGCTTATATCCTGGCTCCATCACTTATAACCTAGATGACCTTGGGGAAGTCCCTTCTCCTCTCTGGCTCTTAGTATTTTCTTTTGTTAAATGATGAAGATGGGGGCAGCTAGGTGGCGCAGTGGATAGAGCACTGTCCCTGGATTCAGGAGGACCTGGGTTCAAATCCAGCCTCAGACACATAACACTTACTAGCTGTGTGACCCTGGGCAAGTCACTTAACCCTATTGCCTAGCCAAAAAAATAAAAAATAAAAAAATAAGAAAAAGGATTTGTTCTATTAAAAAAAATGTTTAAAATGATGAAGGTGGACTAAATGACCTCTAAGATCTCTTTATACTTGTATATAGCATGCTATTGCTGCTGTTTCTGTCATGTGCAACTCTTTGTGACCCTATCTGGAGTTTTCTTTGCAAAGATATTAGAGTGGTTTGCCACTTCCTTCTCCACCTCATTTTAGAAATGAAAAGTGAGGCCAATAGGGTTAAATAGCTTGTGAAAGTCACACAGCTAGTAAGTGTCTAAGGCCAGATTTGAACTCAGGTCTTTCTGACTCCAGGCCTAGTATTCTATCCACTGTGCCACCCAGCTGTCCTGTACACAGTATAGGCTTAACAAATTTCATTTCATATGAATGAGGATGTTGGTCCAACATATAGTCATGCATATAAGATAGCTAGATGAAGTGTCACAAGCAATGAACATTGTTGGAAGCACCTGCTCCTGTGTTCAGTTTCCTTCATTCTTTTTGTTCCTAGCACCAAATTATTTGCTTGGTTTAGAGTGAAAATATGATCTGCTGCCACAATTCAGCAATTCATGATTTTAAAATTTACCTCATCCAATGGAGATCCTTATTGTTCCCACCTATCTATTTGTAGGCAACTTTCCTTCTTCCCTTGTAAGCTCATTACCTGGTTAAGAAGCTTCCACTTGGTGGTAGCTAGGTAGTGCAGTGGATAGAGCACTGGCCCTGATGAGACCAAACACTTGACACTTACTAGCTGTGTGACCCAAGGCAAGTCACTTAACCCCAATTGCCTAAAAAAAAAAAAAGCTTCTACTTCATCCCAATCTCTGTTCCCTTTGGCTATGCTAGCCTTTCTAGTTCCTTGAATTCATCTTCTCCTGTCTCCAATGTAACTTACACACGTATAAATATGTTCATATTTATATCCACATATCTTCCTCCCAAACCAATTTGCCCCCAGGTGTCAGAATTCTTAGTTATGGCTCTATATGAACCATAGATTTCAAAACTCTGGTCATGAGAGGTGGTGTTGAAAGGTGGACATGGTCACAGATCCAAGAAGACCTGAATTTATTTTCTCCCTTTGACACAAACAGTCTCTGTCACCCTGGGCAGGTTGCTTGCCCTCTCAGTGCCTGAGATGACTTTCAAAGGCTATAGACTTCAGAAAAGAAGCCACTTTGTATGAGCAGAGGGCTTTTTCTCACCAAAGAATTCTCTATATCAATAAAACATGGGTCCAATCTCTATATCAGTGTTCAAAGCCGCTCAGAAGAAAGCCATGTAGGATCACATGGCTTATTTTTCTATAGGGAAAGTGAGCCCAGAACAGATGGGACACACTCAAGAATGAGATTCTGATGTCATTGGGAGAAGGAATTCCAATGAGTATGAAAAGGGGATGTCTTATAAATAAATGGAGAGGGCTGCATTCAGAACTCATCAGCCAATTTAAATTTCTAAAAGACTTGCCTGTATGTTAGAAGCAAGCACAAACCATGGTGGGAAGCTACAAAAGTGTGACATATTTTAAGAATCCTGTTTAATGAGTGTTAAAGCCTCAAATGAGCTGAGGCTGATAAGGAAAGACAGAGCAATCAAAAGAATTTTTTTTTTTTTTGGTGAGGCAACTGGGGTTAAGTGACTTGCCCAGAGTCACATAGCTAGTGAATGTTACGTGTCTGAGGCTGGACTTGAATTCAGGTCCTCCTGACTTCAGGGCCAGTGCTCTATCCACTACACCACCTAGCTGCCCCAATCAAAAGGATTAAAAAAAAAAAAGAAGAGGATCAAAGAAGAGGTAGGGATAATGCTTGGGATAGGTGGGGAAATGGAAGTGAGAACAGAATGGAGAACTTTTCTACTCCTAATTTGCTTCTGTTTTCTATCCCAAAGGGAATGAATTTTCATGTTTCAAGGGTGGAACTGTAGGTGTTTGGGGGTTCTGGGACCCCAATATCAGAACACGCAGGTCCTGTCTGAAAGAATTCAACCCAAGCCTTCTTTCAGCCAAAGAGAAGGTTTATTAGAACATCCGCCATATTTGGGCAGATTCTGAAGGAGTCTGAATATTAGCAAGCTATTGGCTAGATTTTAAGAATCAGAGCAATGGCTAGCTTATAAGAAACCCAGCAGTGGCTAGATTTTAGGAATCTGAACAATGGCTAGATTATAAGAATCTCAGCATGTTAATGGAGACAGGATGGACCTTATGTACAGAAAGCCTGTGGGAGGGATGTAGGAGTGGCCAGGCAGTCTATGAGGTAATGGAGGCAAGACAATGGAGGGGAGATTGGGTGTAGCCACAATGAAAGGCCAGTTGATGAGATTATAGCTTCAGGCAAATGCCAGAATTTTGACCATGTGGGAAAGTCCAGGGCTTTTCCTTTCTGGGGCCCAGATCCCAACCCCATCAAAACAAAACCATTAATAGAGAGTTGATGACCAAGTTAAAGAGGAATATAGTAAGAGAGAACCTGGCCACCCTTGATTAGCTTTAATTACCTGTTCCAGATAAGCTTAAGTTCTAAAAGAATTGGCAGACATGATTGTTTGATATTCACTGTTTGTGGTCTTTGAATGATTATGTATAAAGAGAGAGGTGACACAACAATGGGGAGGACAAATGATATTCCAAATTTCAGAGAAAGGAAGAGTATGAAGTCTGTAAACCATGGGACCCAAGTCCTGATAGTAACACCTAGAATGTATTTTAGAATATATTGTTAAAGGGACATTTAGTTAACATCTAAACAAAGGAAGCAGTGACCACAGAGACTTTACATGACTTCATCTAGGATAAGCCATGCCAGACTAGCCTCATTTCCTTTGTTTTGACAGGGTCACTAGATCAGGGAAATTGGATAGTCTCAGATTACAGCAAAATCTTTGAAAAATCTCTTATACTACGCCTGTGGAAAACATAGACTTAGATGATAATGCAGTTAGACAGATTTGAAACTGGTTGAGTGGCCAGATTCTGGAGTCATTAATGACTCAATGTCAACTTAAAAAGCAATGTCTAGTGATATGCCCCTGGGATTTCTGATTTGCCCTCTGCTGTTTAACACTATTTCCAATGATTGCAATGAAGGAATAGATGGAAGTCTTGAATCAATAGATGACTCAAAGCTAGGAGGGATAGTTAAGAGATGATGATATAGGCAGAATCCAAAACAGCCTTGACAGATTATATCATTGGGCTGAATGAAATAAAATAAAATAAAATTCAATAGGGATAGATACAAAGTCTTAATAGGAAAGGTCTTATTAAACCCTAAAGTACTAAATAAATATAAGGTATTACTGGCCTTTTCAAATTCCATATTTACCAATACAGAGATTCATGACTTTCAAACAGATCAGACACTTATCAAGTTATTCATGTAGTCAGTTAACAAACATTTATTAAATATCTACTATGTACCAAGCTCCAAGCTAAGTTCTCTAGTAGATACAAAGTTTATATGAGACATAGACTACCCTCATAAAGCTTATCATCAGTTAGAAGATAAGACAAAAATATAATTAATTGTAATAAAAATTTTTTAAATATCTAGGTAGCAGAGTCCCAATACATAATCTGTCCTTGTCATTGAATCTATAAAGCACCAGAGAATTATGAACCATTATTTGTCTGAGTGCATGCTCCTACACATATATTATAGCATCTGACAATGTATTTTTCTAAAGTTTTTGTTGCTTTTTATTGTTTAGAGCACCACCATCCTTCTAGATACCCAGGTTTACAATCTTAGTGTCAGCTTTGACTCGTCACCCCAAATTTTGTCATTTCAAATTCTGCAGCACCTCTTATAAACTGGACCTTTCTCTTTGATTACATGACAACCACCTTTGTTCAAGCTGTCCTAATTTTTCTCTTGTACCATTGAAATAGCCTTCTAATTGGTCTCTTTGCCTAGAATCTTTCCTCCACCAGCCACCAAATTGACTTTCCAAAGCAGAGGGCTGAATATGTCACCCCAGTACTCCAGTAGCATCTTGTTCTTTTTTTCAATCATTCTTTTTTTAATTTTGAATTCCAAATTCTCTCCCTCTCTTCATCCCCTTTCCCATTCATTGAGAAGATGAACAATATATCCATTATACATGTGAAGTCATGCAAAACATATTCTATATTAGTCATGTTGCAAAAAAAAGTAATAAAAATAAAGAAAAATATGCTTCAATCTGCACTCAGAGTTCATTAAGACAGCCTTAATGTCAACCTTGACTCTTCCTCACCCCACGTATCAACTGATTGTCATTTTGTCATTTCAAACTCCACACTGTCTCTTTGCACTGGCCATCCTCTATTCCCAGAATGTTATCCCATCCTTGGCTTCTTTCAATATTCAAGTACCACCTTCTACCTGAGTGAGGCCTTTTCTGGGATTATCATTTGTGCCCCTGTCACAATTGCTAATGTCTTCTCCTCTGAGATTGTGTCAGATTTGATTTTAATATCTCTTTTAAATGTCTATATATGACCATCTTACCACCCCCATTAAAATGTAAGTTCCTTAGGGTCAGAAAATGTTAGGTATACACATAGAGCTTATCACAGTGTCTGGTGTGTAGGAAGTGCTTAATAATAAGAGACAAAGAAAATGAGAAAGAGTGGGGGAGAGAAAGAGAGACAGAGACATAGACAAAGAGAGAGATAGAGACAGACAGAGACAGAGACAGAGAGAGATTTACTTCTGATCTCCACAAATTCCACAAGGAATTAATAACATCTGAAGTACTTGCAGTGGTTCATCCTTTATTTTTGAAGAGGACCAGTGACATGCTGGGTGATGTCTTGACTTGCAAGTGATTTAGATTTAAGTGAGCTGGAGTTGCACAAGGTCATCAGCTGTACTCTCTCTTCCAGAGTCATCAAATTTCAGTAGAAAGACAAAAGGCAGGACAACTGGCTAGGGCCCTGGATGCAGTAGATGACCTTGGCGTCTTTGATGTCTGACCACACTCTAAGCCCTTCGCGGTACCTGCTTCAGCCTCCCTCATGGCCGTGGAACACATTCTTCTCGTCTGCTCATGCCACTAGGGGAAGACTTCACATGCTTGGAGTAGACATCCTCCTAATTTACAGATGAGTTTGAGTTCAATAGGTTACCTTCAACCTGGTTTAGCTCATCTACTGAGGTGGTTTAAAGGAGCACGATCACTGTGCATGCCACAGCTTCTCAGAGCCACAGGTGAGTGTTGAGTGCCAGCTAGACACCAAAGGTGAAAAAGCAGCACTGAAGAGGGCTTGCACCAATTCAAAGCAAGGAAATAAGCATTTATTAAATGCTTACAATGCATCAATCACTGTACTAAGCATTAAGGATAAAAATGCAAGCCAAAAGAAAAACAACCCTCGGGGCAGCTAGGTGGCATAGTAGATGGAGCACTGGCCCTAAAGTCAGGAGGACCTGAGTTCAAATCCAGCCTCAGACCAAACACTTGACACTTACTACCTGTGTGACCCTGGGCAAGTCACCTAATCCCAGTTGCCTAAAAAAAAAAAAAGGAAAAAGAAAAACAACCCTCTACCCTCAGGCAGTTTACAATCTTACTGAGGAAGACAACAAATAAAAAGGAATTGAAAAATGGAGTGGTGAAGGTTCCCAGCAAGGGGCGTGGTGTTGAAGTCCAGAAAGTCAAAGCACATCCACAAGGATAATGAAATGATTCACAGAAAAATATCAGAATGAGAAGAAATCTCAGTTACCATAGAGTCCAATGCATTCCTGAAAAATAATCTGCATAACCAATAATTGGTCTCCCAGCCTTTCTTTTTAGACATTTAATGAAGAGAAACCAAATATATCCTCAGGCAACCTATTACATTTTGAGGGCAGCACTAATTATTAAGAAGTATTATTTTTCTTTCCCTATATGTCAAGCCTAAATTATCCTCTTTCTAACTTCCTAATGATGGGGATGGGATTCGCACTGGACCCCTAAAAGGAAAAGACTATGTCTTTGGGACCTGGACCCCAAAGCTCCTGAACCCAGATCTTTGGCATTCACCTGAAGCACCCAGCCCATCTCAGTCAATAATCCTTTTAATTGCTTTGGCTTTTGGCCACTTAACTCCCTCCGTTGTCTGCACCTGGCCCATCTCAGGCTACTTGCCACTCCTTAATTTCATTCAGATCTTCCCACAGCCTTTCTGTACAAAATATCAATCTTTCCCCCATTAAATTGCTCAGACTCTTAAAATATGGCCTGCTTGTATTGGTATCACAAATAGCACAGACTCAGTAGGAATCTCACTCACCCCAACTAGTGTTTTAATAAACTACTTGGACTGAAAGAAGGCTTGAGTGGTCAAATTCTTTCAAGGCAGACCTGCACCTTTTGCCCTTGCATTTTGGGGTTGCCAAGACCCCTAGACTGCAACATGACCATGATTTAGTTTTCTCCTTTGTGATTAAAAAAAATAAGTCTTATCTCTCCTTCACATACCGTAGCAGCCCTTCCACTATTTGAAGACCACTAGCATATCTCTCCTGAGTTTTTGCTTAACCAGACTGAACATCCCCAGTTCCTCCAACTGATGCTCATAGAGTGTAAAGGCCCTTCATCAACCTGGATGCCCTCCTTTGTACACTTTCCAACTTTTCTAAAATGTAGTCCTAGAATTTTAGGCATGTTCCAGAAGTGGTCTTGATGGGGTGTGGTCCAAGCCGAGGTCTTCGCCCCTTGCACCAAAGGGAATCTGGCTCCCCTTTGTCTACAGGCCCAAGCCCCTCATCTCCCTTTGAAAGCCTTAGCCTACCTTTTAATCTCATTCAGATACCTTTCAGTTCCTTCATTATCTATTCCTATTGTCTATTCAATCTCTTAGACATTCCAATCTCTGGGAAATCTCACCCAGACCCTTTTCCCAGACCATTTTCCCAGACCCTTCCCTGGTCACCTAAAGTATATAAGATCTACTCTGGCCCCCATTCAGGGCTGAGAATCTCACACTCAAAAGGCTGAGACTTTCTCATGCCTGCCTATCCTTATGGGCGTCACCTGGCCTATGTGTTTATCATTAATAAACTTTTCCTCTGGCTGAAGAAGATTTGAGTTGAATTCTTTTAGGCAGGGCCTGGTACCGCAATCTTGGGGTTCCAGCAGCACCCCAAAGTCTTAAATCTCTTCAGTCAGACCAGGATAGAGTACAACAGGACTGTCATTTCCTTAATACTTGAAGCTAAGTTTGTTTTAATAATTTTTCAGTTGTATTGTCTTTTTTTTTGGCTGCCATATCCTTGTATGGCTTGCATTGAACTTTAAGTAAAACATTGGGCTACATCTCAAAACATGATTTTGAGGTTTCCATCCATTTGTTCAGCAAAAGTTTATTTTCTGCAAAAACAAAGCATTGTTTGTCTTCCTTCCTCCTTTTCTTCCTTCATTCCTTCCTTCCTACCTCCAACCCACTTTTCCTTTTTGCCTTCCTGCCTTCCTATTTTTTTTATTTTCTTTTTTCCTCATCCCCCATGATGTTGAGTTAAGAATTTTGAAAGTACAGTCTCCAGAGTTATTATTATTATTCTAGTCTCTGGCTACTGCAAAACATTCAAGAGCATTGCAATAAGATAAAGAACCACATAAATAAAACCATGATCGTCATTCTGATTCCCTTAGGTTTTTAATTCAAGGGAAGGTCAGAGATAACTAGTCATATTGTTACCTCCAGCTCAATTTAACTCCATTCTTTTGCAATGGGTGATTGAACTTCCTCAAACTGAATAGCAATAATACCAATAGAGGCAGCTAGTGTCCTGGAATAATGTCCCTGGATTGAAGCTGAAATATTAGGATTCAAATCCCACTTCTGATATTTATTAACTGGATAGTTAGGAATTAGAGTATTTTCCTTATCTACAATTTTGGCAAGATAATAATACCTTTAGTGCCTATCTCACATTTGTTTTTAAACTCAAATTTAAATTCAAACTATCTATCCAGCAGCTTGCAAAACCACTAAGTACTGGGTAAACATCAGCTAATAACACTATTATCATGCAAATATGCCAGGCTTGAAGTCATAAAGACTCTTCTTCCCAAGTTCAAATCCAGCCTTAGACACTTTTACTAGCTGTGTGCCCCTTGGCAAATTACTTAACTCTGTTTGCCTCAGTTCCTCATTTATAAAATGAGCTGGGGAAGGAAATGGCAAACCACTCCAGTATCTTTGCCAAGAAAATCACAAATGAGGTTATAAAGAGTTGGACACAACTGAAAATGACTCAACAACAACAATGTGTATACTAGGACAAATGAAGATGGACATATAGTATTCATTCAATCAATTAATCTCTGTGATGACACTTCTTTATTTTTGTTTAGAGAACACACAGCCTATATTTTTCAGAACTAGAACTCAGACCTTGGTTTTTGAAACCAGTTCTATTCACCACATCGCGCTGCCATTCCTAGATTTAATATATTTACAAACAATTATTAAGTGAATCACATGTTTAAAAATTGTGCTAGACCCTAGGAGAAATTTTTAAAAAGAAGAGATAATACTAGTTCAAGCCAGCATGCAGCTTAAGGTCTAGTCTTCTTATTAATTATACATGTTGGCACACTCTATGATCCAGCCAAATTGACCTATTGATTGCTTCTCATCAATAACAACAACAACTAACATTTATACAGCACTTTAAGGTTTGCAAAGAGCTTTACAAGTAATATCTCATTTTATATTTACAACAACCCTGGAGGGCAGGTGCTATTATTGTCACTGTTTACTGAAGAGAAAACTGAGGCTGAGAGAGATTAAGTGACTTGCCCAGGGTCACACAGATAGTAAGCATCTGAGGACAAATTTTAAATCAGGTCTTCCTGACTCAGGTCCAATGCTTTATCCACCTAACTTCCAACAATGTACCATATTTAATACTTGGAAACACAACACCACATTTTCTCTCTCTGTGCCTTTGCATTGGGTATCTCTATGCCTGGAATGCTCTCCCTCCTTACTTCTGTCTCATGGAATCTCTGGTTTCCTTCAAGACTGGCCCAAGCAGGAGAGAAGTCCAGATGAGGGAATAACAGGAGAATTACAGCTAGTGAGCTCTCTTGCCTCCCCTCCTCAAACAAACAAAACAAACAAACAAACAAAACTCCAAAAAAAAATCTAGAATGAGCACCAGACTAAATCCTGTTTGTGAAATCCACAATGAATCATTTTTATTACCCAGGTTAGCCTGGGGAAACAGACCCAGAGGTCTGAGAAATTAGGAATGGTATCTGGACAGGAACAGCCATACAGAGCATCTAGGCCATGAAGAGGCTATGTACCAGGGTAAGAAGGGGTCTCAGATCCAGCATAGAGAGGCCTAAATCTTTGTGGGCCATAGGAACAGGTACCAGCTGACTGGTTGTATTGTTCACTATATAGTTCCAGGTTAGGGACTGAAAAGGGGACCTGTAGGTGTTGGAGGTGGTGTTCCAGGGTGAAGATTTATCAAAGCACCCTAGGCTTTGTGCTGAGCAAGGATTAAACAGCCTCACAGATGTGTGGCTTAGCCCCCAAGAATGAAGCAAGGTCTTAGTTTTAGGCCCTTGTCTAACCTGATGTCTATAAGAGGAATAACAGATAAAAATTCTAGACTAAAGGGGACACTGCAGTTCTGTCACTGAACCATCAGAGCATTCCACTTCGCTTGCAATGGCTGACACCAGCAGCAGTCTACTAGAGCTCCAATTGGGGCAAGCCCACTTCTTGTTACAATTCTTTACATACGGTAGGCACTTAATAAATACTTGGTGATTGATTGATTTAATACTTCAATGGATCTGTGGTCTTGGTATTGTCATTATCTCTGCTGCTGAAATGCGAAACCCATATAATTCCCCTCATTCTGTATGATACTCCTATGTCCTCTAAAGATCAATACAATGGAGTCCTCTCTTTAATTCTTTTTATATTTTGTTTATAACAATGAAGCATCTGGGTTGCCTTTTCTCTGTCTACATGACCAACCCATCACCTTTTCCAGTCATTCATGGCTGTGATGATATCCTTCATGCCACTCATTAACTGTTGTCTCTCATAATTATTAAAATGCTACAGCTTACTTACATCTACTTTTTTCCTCCTTCAATTCCCTTTCAGTCATCTATAACTGTCATTCTTTTGAGATAATGGTGTTCCATGATTCATAGCCACATAGCCCCCTAGGAAAAAAGGAATGCTAAAAGGCTAGTGTTGGGCAGCTAGGTGGTGCAGCGGATAGAGCACTGGCCCTGAAGTCAGGAGGACCTGAGTTCAAATTTGGCCTCAGACCAAACACTTGACACTTACTAGCTGTGTGACCCTGGGCAAGTCACTTAACTCCAATTGCCTTAAAAAAAAAAAAGACTGGCTTTTGATGGCAGTAAGTAGCCTTGAATCATTGAAAACACTAGACAATTTTTCATATGTGATTTAGGCTGATTTTTTCTTTCTTCTCTTCAATCCTGGGCCTAGATTCATTGTCTACTATAGTGCATGTCTAAGGCATGTATATTGTTGAATTAGTTCAATGGGTTACCAATCCAGCTGCATTTTCATAAACTGAACAGTGAAGATTTTCCATCCACTTTGTATCTCCTGTGTGGGTGGGTAGGCTAATATTATTCAAGTGACAACTGATCTCATGGAGGAAACAATGTAGTGTTCCTAGGCTCAGGGTAACCAAGACATTCTTATGTGTAAATGGCAGAGTTTGCAGAACCTTTCCAACAGGTTTACATTCTACAGAGTGACCTTGCAGTCTGTTGGCATAGCTTTTGAAAAACCATAGTTGGGGCAGCTAGGTGGCCAGTGGGTAGTATACCGGCCCTGAAGTTAGGAGGACCTGAGTTTAAATCCAGCCTCAGACCAAACATTTGACACTTACTAGCTGTGTGTCACTTAACCCCAATCACTGAAAGAAACAGAAAAACCATAGTTATCTTCACCTCATAATAAGAATTTTAAGTCTATTAAAAGTAGACTTGCAATTTAAATAGGACTTTTGTCCATGTCATATCATTTTATCCTCTCCTCTCATGCCCTCTCCTGTCCTTGCCTGTGGTCTCTTACCCTTTTCTGTCCTATTCTGTTTTGTCCTCTCCTCTCCTATATGGACATACCCACAGAGGATATCTACCACTATTGTCTATACCTCCTGCACATACAAATCCCTTCAATGACATTTCTGAAAAGTGATCAATCCATCTTCAGTATGAAACTCTCCATTAAGGAAGAACTTACTACTTCAAGAGTTAAAGGGTCAGGAAATTCAGCTGATCATTAGTCCAGTAGTAGATATAAATTTCCAAGGACCCTCGGGATAGGGAAAAGGAGAAAGGGACAGAACTAGATAGAACTTAGAATTTTTTGAGGTAGGAATCATATCCCAATTTTTCCCAAGTTTAGAACCTCATAGCAGTAAAACACCCATATTTCCTGAAATTGTACGACAGCCTTATGAGATGACTACAATAATGGTTTCTGCATTATTTTTAAGAAAAGTAAATTTTCTGTATCACATGCTTGAAAATTCACCCATATTTATCAGCGTTTAATATCTTTGGATCCAGGACCAAATAATATCATCTTACTGAAGCTATGGAAAAGAAGAAAAAAATAAATAAAAGGACTTCTTTTCAGATAAAAAGAATATCACCTTTCAACAAAATGAAGTAAACCACAATTCTAAGCAGCAGGTTTATTTTTCATTCTCTTCTTGGGGGTACACTACTGTGATAGCCTATAGGTCTCCTGTTCTAAGACTCCACAACTTAGCAGTACCACCTTGGAGATAAGGGTAGCATTATTCACCCCAGTAGACATGATGATATCAATTCTAAAATAACTTTCAGCTCAGCATGGCTAATGTAGACTTGATACACTGGGACATGGAGTTCTTGTTGCCATAAATCATCTGTCATAACCACAGCATGCCTGTTAAGCATCTAGAGTGACAGGTACAAATTAGTGATCATCCTTGCAATCCATTCACTCAGTGGGATGTCCACCAGGTTCAGGCTCTAACACAGTAGAGGCTGAAGGAGAGGTGCTGCTTTGAGCTGTGTGTTTGGATGAAAGAGGTGACGTTCTGCACAAAATGGGGCGTGCATACTCTGGTAGCTGGCATTTGTATGGCACTTTAGGACTTGTAAGTACTTTGCAAGCAATCCTCATGATATTCCTGAGTGATAGGTGCTACTCTTACACCCATTTTACAGATAAAGAAACTGAGGCTGAAAGATCAAGTGACTTCCTCAGGGTATATAACCAGCTAACGTTTGAAGCAGGATTTAGACTCTGGTCTTCCTGGTGCCAAGTCCAGCACTATACCCACTGCACCACCCAGTTGCTTCATAATAGACTTACAGTATCTCCCCAAAGAAATACAAGATGATGAGAAGCAATATGGGATCATAGGTAGGGCACTAGACTTGGAGTCAGGAAAACTCCAGGTCAAATCCTGTCTTGGACACCCACCAGTTGTGTAACCCTAAGCAAAATAACTCCACTTCTAGCCTGTTTCCTTATCTATAAAACAAAGGGTTTGGACTTGATGGTAAATAAGGCCACATCTAATCCTAAAACCATAATCCCATGATTCCAGCTCTCTGGTGCAGTGACCATAAGCTTAGAAGGGAATGGGAAAATGTACCAGCACTATCTGATCTCCAGATAAAGTGAATATGAATGGTTCACATTTCTATAGCTCCTGTAAAGTTTACAAAGCACTTTGCTCCCCAAAACCCTGTGAGGTACGTGGTCAAAGGTGTATCTCTCCTTTCACATTCAGGTTCTCACAGCACGCTGCAGGTTCGTATCTACTCATATCAATGCTCTGAGCTCCCAGTCCTTCTAAATTTCTTTTCCCTGGCCAGTTAGTAATTAATCGCATGCTATCATATTGCAGAAGTAAAGGAAGACAATTTACTTAAAAGAGCAACATAGGATAAAAATCAGTTAAATACATTAATGGTAGACACTTTATAACTTCTCATCTCCCAAAGCAGCCCACTTCCCACACTGCTAGTCCCCAAAGGTCAAAGTCTTTACCTTCATTCCCTTTGCTGCTTTATTGACATGCTACAATCAAGGCGATAGACACAAATGGCTTGACCATCAGATGGACACAGAGTGGGCGTGGAGTCTTGATCTGTGGGTGACCATCACATCTTCCTACAGCAATGCTGACTCTTCATGGACATTTTCACTGCTATTCGTTGTATGAAGGGGCTGAAATCAGGCCCTGGTAGACAAGGAGCACCCATATCTAGCTGAAAGTCTTATATCAATATGCATGAAGAAACAATTCAGCATCTGCATCAGGGCTGCCAAGTCAACACTCAGAAGTCACGTGTCATGGGAGGGGAAGAGAAAATCTCAATGCCTAATATCTCAGGAGGGCACATTGTGATGTGGGAGCAATCCCAGAGTCCAACATCCACCCTCCTGCTACTGTCTCTAGCTTTTTTCCAGAAGTCTTTGCAAAATTTCCTGAGTCAGAGATATACCCAAATTGCATACCCGTGTATAGACTCCAGCAGCCTCTCTGGTCAATATGATAGTTTTCCAAGGAGAAGCTTATGATCCTTTACAAACCATTTTTACACATGAGGAAAACTTAGGCCCAAAGTGGTTTACAGAATTAACCCCGGTAATATAGCTCATAAATGTCAGAGACTGAACTGAAAGCTAGGACTCTCTGGCTCTAGGTTTGGTATTTAGTCCCTGGTGTCATGCTGAAGAATGAGCACAGGCCGTAGAAGAGCAAGGACATAGACATCTTGGCTCTCCCTCTACTATAGTAAATCACAATGTAGCCTAGGGATGAGATTTTAGTTTCATCATAGGAAAATGAGATTACTTGGCCCTGAGATGACACAGGCAGTCAAGTAACCCTTGATGCAAAGCATGACCTTTGAAACAGAATATGGCCTTGTATAGAGAATGTCATCTATGATGGAGATCATGGCTTATGATGTAAAATGTGATCCTTGGCACACAAAGTGGTCATTGATTTAAACAGAAGTCAATTTGATTCAACACTGGCAACATTTCAGAAGATGATTTTGAGATTTCCATCTATTCATTTCATAAATACTGCCTACTATAAACAATGTACTGCTATTTCCTCCCTCCCTCCCTCCCTCCCTCCCTTCCTTCCTTCCTTCCTTCCTTTCTTCCTTCCTTCCTTCCTTCCTTCCTTCCTTCCTTCCTTCCTTCCTTCCTTCTTCCTCCTTGTTTCCCTGTCATGAAAGTTAAAAATATAATTCAGTTAAGATTTTGGAAGTATCTGTCATCATCATCATCATCATCATCATCATCATCATCATCATATCTGGCAAAACCAGGAGACATACTCACTGAAGAGATTCACCAGTGAGAAGAATGGCCCTTGCACAATCCAGATATGAGAAGTCCCTAAAGATGGCGAGGTTTTCCAAAGCTCCTCTTTGTAGATGGCATTGTAATAATTATATCAAGCCCTAGGCCTCCACAAAATCCCATCCAAGAAAGCTATTGTGAAAAAATAAAGGTCAGTATAACCATTTAGCCTGAAAACATAAAATTGGTGAGAAATGAGTATTGTTCAGTTTCTTACGCATAGCTAGAAAAGCAGCCCACTGTGTGAGTCCATCATAATATTTAACTAGGACAGGTGTGGCAGATGCCAATGAGGAGAGCAGGATGGATCACACCTGAGAAACTGCACAGGGCTGTCAAAGTCTAAACTGATTGCCTCCTCAAAGGTCTATCTTTTAAACACCAATATTCTTACATTGATGCAAACCAGCTGCAAATTACAAAAGCCACAATCTTGGAAATATATATAATAAATAACCCAAAGGATTTAAAAAAAAAAAACTGTGTCCTCAGGCTGAAACATGTTATAAGCGGTGACTTTAGTGAAAAGATACACAGAAAGCATTCTCAAGGATATAGATATTCCAAAAAGGAAATGGGCTGAACTGGAGGCAGCAGTGATAAACAGAAAGTGGAAATCCTGGGTGCTCATTAATATTCCTGAAGTATTAAAGAAGGAGGAAGTCTTCAGAATGTTGGGTGAATCCTTCATGGAAGATTTATGGAAAGACGTGAGAATCATAAAAGGTGGCACAAAGGTAATAATTTACTCCGGTAGAATGCCTATGCAGAACCTGAGAAAACCTTCCAGACCACAGGATCACAGAGTTAGTATTAGAAAGGGTCTTGTAGATTAACTATTGTAATCCCTTTATAAATATTAGGATGGTTTGCTGCAAGCCTACACCATGTAAATGACCTCATTCATAGAGGGGCTGCTGGAAGACGTGGGGAACCAGAAGACTGGAGCATGTGTTGGCATCCTGCATTGATCTACCCTGGGGTTGGGAACAGCATTTTTCAAATATTTGCAGAACCAGACTAGCTGCACCTTTCAAACTGGCTGACTGAGCATAGTCAGGATTTTTCCTGCATTGCAGACTGAAGGTTAAAGACCCTTTGGCTCATACCATGGCCCTGAAAGGATCCTCCCCTTTATTGCATGTGACCTGTTGCCTTCCATTGTAAGTGCAGAGAGTGCAGTCTCTAACTCAGTAAGTAGCTCAAGCCGCCATGATCCGCAAGGCCAGGAATCCAGGTTGGCTGTTGCCTCCAGACCAGCATTGAAGTACTAGGAAGCAAAGGTCCCAGAGCCTGATCCAACAGGGCTTTGATGACTTGGTGGGACTAATGCTATAAAGGAACTGAACTAAACTGTGAGCCCAAATCCCCTTCCCTCTGTAGACACTGGTAATGTACCCATAGGCCTTGGGGGGAAATGGTTGCAAATTTGTTCTTGGCATAATTTTGAACTAAATATCCCTTTGTAAAAGATAATCTAATACTAAGTGGTTAAATGGAACTCCAAGTGCTAAATTCAAGGCTGTAACTGGAAGAACCAATCTGTATGGGCCCAAACGAATGGCAGAGAAGATAGACTCCGCAACCCTTTTCAGTGGGTTTGTCTTCCTAAAGATGTAGGAGTTTAATTGTAGCAAGCTTGGCCCTCAAAGAGTGGTCCACAGAAAATCCATGTTACACAAAAATGAAAGAACTGTGGCACAGAGAGTTTAAGTAGCATCCCCAAGGTGATGTAGATAGAAGTGGCAAAGCCAAGATTGAACCCAAAGACCTCTAACTCTAAATCCAGTTTCCACTACAATATAAAGTCCTTCTACCATCCTCACATCCTTGTTTTTAATAGATTTTTAATGATATCTGCAGGTTAAATAGGGAGGGAACTATTCTCAATGAATGCAATTGACACATAGGGATGGTAGCCATCAGAGAGGAAGAAATGCCAAAGGGGAACAGCACAGGTACAGTACACTTGCCACTGTCCCCAGCTGCCTAGTCGAGCTGATGACTTGATCCTGCAATAGGGAAAGAATTTTGGTCTCAGGACCTCAAGTCACTATAGTTTTAGACAAAGAGCTGATATAGCATTAATAGGATCCTGCCCCATCATCCATGAATTAAGGTAATGAAAGAGTCTAGATCACGGAAATCAGAGTATTCTCTGAATTGACTAATAAAGAAGGAGGAATGAAGGAGGAAACTGAATATTAACCATACGTCAGCAAGCAAGTGACTGGATGGTCTTTGAGTCAGTTGAGCTTGACATACATACATCTTGGAGGCTGGTGCCATACCAGCAAAATCAGTTTTCACTGGCCCATGGTATCTTTTGTTTTTTACATCATTAGATTTTTATTTTTTCCCTTTCTTCTCTTCCTACCTTCCTCTACCGCAGTCATTCCATATAATTTTTTTAAAGAAAAAAATCATTCAGTCAAACCTATCAATGCTTGGAAAAAATCGAGCATTACATGTGATATTCCACACTTGGGAATCCACCCACCATCCTCCCTATGCAAAGAAATGGGATGGAGGTATTTTCTCCTATCTCTACTTTGGAGACACTTGTTCTTTGTAATTTCCAAATATTTATTTTCAATTATTCTGTAGTGGTTGTTCTTTCCTTTGATGTGGTTGCAGTCATTGTTTGTATTGTATTTTCTGGCTTTTCTCCACTTTTTATCATTTCATGTAGGTTTCTTCATGCTTCTCTGTTTTCATCACATTTGTCATTTCTTATAGCATAGTAATATTCCTTTACATTCATATGTTGCAATTTGTTTAGCCATCCCCCAATTGATGAGCATCTACTTTGTCTCTAGTTCTTTGTTATCTCAAAAAAAAATGTTCCTATAAATATTTTAGAGCAGATCCTTTCTCTTGGTCAATAACCCCCTTGGGTATAAGTCTAGTAGTGGAATCTCTGGGGATGAATGTAAATATGAACATTTTTGCCACCTTATTTGAATAATCCCAAATTGCTTTCCAGACTGATTATACCAATTCAAATTCCACAAGCAGTGCCTTAGTGTGCATGTCTTTCCACAAGGTTTCCAATATTGACTACTACTATCTTTTTGTCATCTTTGCCGATATACTGAGACCACATTTTCATTTTACAGCAGAGGAAGGAAGTCTCAAAGAAGTTATTTATGTTGCCTAAGGTCACATAGATAGGATTAGAGTTAATATTTTAGACAAGTTCCAGATACAGTGTTCTTTCTCTAATACCACTCTGCCTTTCTACATTGTTGAGATGATAGATGCCTCTAAGGAAGGAAGATCAATCACATTATTGCCCACCTTTCTGATCAATTTAGATGGGGACATACCTTGGATAAATTATGACATAGGCTTAAGGCTTTTAATACCCTCTATCACCCCAACAATCTTTACAATTTTCAGAATCTCTGGACTTTCCCAATTCAGGCCCCACTTTTCTCTGGGCCTTATACTGTCATGTACCATCTAAGTCAATCCTTTCCAGAAATATTCCATTCCTTAGCATGTTACAAATCCCTCCCCACCACTACCACCCATCTGCATCCTCCACTATCTGTTATAAACACTCCTGTAATTGATTTTGGGGCTTGTTCCCTTTTCAACTTAAAAACTCTGAGGACCTCTTTGCAAGTAACAAATAGATGCTTGAGCTACCTGAGTTTCAATGAATACAACAGAAATAACTTTTG
This sequence comes from Phascolarctos cinereus, assembly GCF_003287225.1. Lineage (NCBI taxonomy): Eukaryota > Metazoa > Chordata > Mammalia > Diprotodontia > Phascolarctidae > Phascolarctos > Phascolarctos cinereus. Next base: position 636,572,597 of record NW_027555847.1, read on the forward strand.
AGCAAACTTTTATAGAGGAGAATATTTAATAAGAAATTTAAAATATATGGTCTTTTGGAAAAAATTATGTAAATATGTAGAACAAGAAAATTTACTAAAATTATGCCTATAAATAGAGAATATAGTAATTCTTAACAATAACTCTAAGCATACAAACTTTCCTAAGAAAAAAGGATGAAATTAAATTACAAATAACTACCTTTCCTAGGGCTGCATTATACACAGCTGGCATGAAATTATACAGGTGACCAAGAGAAAAAGGTAAAGAAAGAGGATAGAGAGAGATGGTTTTCCAGCAGAGAGATTGAAAGAGAAAGAAAGAGTCAGAGAGAGAGACATAGGGACACAAAGACAGAGACAGTGACAAAGAGAGAAACAAAGAAGAAGATGAGGAAGGAAAATAAGGAGGAGGAAAGAGAGAAAGAAAGAGAGACAGAGAGTGACAGAGACAGAGACAGAGACAGAGAATGGCAATGTGACCTCTGTCCTGAAGAAAGAGAGAGAATATTTATTCTTTTTATATCTCTCAAAACATATCATGAGGACACCTAGTCTTTCAAATGGTTCTGCACTCACATGAATTTGGAAGTTCCTTTCAATGATGCAGAATATAAAGAATCCATACTTACCCTTCCTGTGTGACTCTCATCCACGACATTCCATAAGTGTGCCACAAGGGTTTACCCAATGTACGAAAAGATTTTCTCTGTTTCCCCGACATCATGATTGTACCAATGGAACACTCTGTCATCCTCCATGCCCAACATTTGACTACCCCATTTTCTCTTTTCTGCTGTTCAGTCATTCATTCATGTCCAACTCTGGGTGACCCCATGGACCACAGAATGCAGAGAGTCCATGGGGTTTTGTTGATAAAGATACCGGAGTGGTTTGTCATTTCCTTCTCCAGTGAATTAAAGAAAACAGAAGTTAAGTAACTGGCCCCATGTCACACCTAGTAAGTGTCTAAAGCCAGATTTGAATTCAAGTCTTCCTGACGCCAGGTCCAGTGCTCTGTCCACTGAGCCACCAACTGCATCTTCTCTTAAGATCTCACAAATGCTTTATACCTTTTTATTTATTCCTGTTCTTCAGAGTTCTCATTGGCTATGTGTTTCAGCTTGCTTATTCCCACATGCACTTCTTCATTGCCCTCTGCATGTGATTCTTTGTTAATTCTTTAGAGACTTTTGTCTTTCATATCTAGCTATCCTACAGCTAGGATAGTGGTGTTTAAAGATGGGCCTTTGTTTCCATGGGAAGCTTGGGGTCGTTCAAGAGGCACTGTATTTTCCATTGGCACTCTATCCCAGTCTATCTCTCCCTCTGTCTGTCTGTGTATCCCCCAAATCAAATGTCAGCTCATATTTTAGTTGTATACTTGTGTAGTTGTTCAGTTGTTGAGTTGTATCTGACTCTTTGTAATCCCATGGACCATAGCACACCAGGACCTTCTATCCTCCATAACCCCTTTTGTTTGTCCAAGTTCATGTTCATTGTTTCTATGATACTATCTATCTATCTCATCCTCTGCCATCCCCTTTTCCTTTTGTCTTCAATCTTTCCAAACATCAGGGTCTTTTCTAATGAGTCCTGTCTTCTCATTATGTGGCCAAAGTATTTAAGCTTTGGCTTCAGTATTTAATCTTCCAGTGAATAATCTGAATTAATTTAAGTATTGACTGATTTGATTTCCTTGCTGCCCAAAGGACTCTCAAAAGTCTTCTCCATCAACACAATTTGAAAGTGTAAATTCTGTGGCATTCATCTTTCTTTATAATCCAACTCTCACAGCCACACACTGCTGGAAAACCCATAGCTTTTACTATATGGACCTTTGTCAGCAAGGTGGTGTCTCTGCTTTTTCATATGCTGTCCAGATTTGATGTAGCTTTCCTTCCAAAGAGCAAATGATTTTTAATTTGATGGCTGCAATTGCTGTCTGCAGTGATCTTTGAGGCCAAGAATATAAAATCTGGTACTGCTTCCATTTTTTCTTCCATTTGCCAAGAAGCAATGGAACCAGCTGCCAAGATCTTAGTTTTTTGATGTTAAGCTTCAAACCAGCTTTTACACTTTCCTCTTTCACTCTCATCAAGAGACTTCTTAATTCGTCTTCACTTTCTGCTACCACAGTGGTATCATCTGCATATCTGAGACTGTTGATATTTCTCCAAGCAACCTTAATTCTTGGTTTTGATTCATACATCCTGGAATTTTGCATGATGTAGTTAAGTAAATAAGGTGACGATATACAGCCTTGTCATCATCCTTTTCCAATCTTAAAACAACCAGTTATTCCATGTTTGGCTCTAATTATTGTTTCCTGTTTGTAGGTACATGGTATTTAATACATGCTTGGTGATGTAATGATTGAAATGGCAATGATAGCTCTATGACCCACCTTTTGGGGATATCCTGAGATAAAAGTAACTCAAAGGGGGAGGGGAAGGGAATGGGGGAGAAGAAGTAGCACAACAGATGATGCCATAAAAGACTGCAGTACATAAGGAAAATTACTAGACTTAGAATTGGAAGATTTCAATGCACATTCTGGCTCTTTCCTGGAAGTGTTCCTCAACTATTCTTAATTCTAGCACCTTCCCTCTGGTAATCATTTCCTGTTCATCCTGTATTTAGTTTTGTAGATACTTGTTTTCACGTTTCCTCCCCTATTACACTGTAGTATCTTTGAAGGTAAGGATTGTTTCTTGCCTCTTTTTTATATTCATAGCACTCATGGTTCTTGGTATATAGGAACTTAACACACTTAATGTTAATTAAATATATTAACTTATACTTAATAAGTGCTTGGTGATTGATACTTTCTTTATGCGACATTTAACCTCCCATGACTTCTCTCACCTCATGAATAAAATGAAAGGGTTATACTAGATTTTGTCTAAGGTGTACCACCTATATAAACTGGTAAAAAATTAAGCAATATATAGAAAGTGGGGACTGCCACTTCTTAAGGTATTGTGTTAGCATTCTGAACTTTTCCCTTTAAGGTATCATGTGGTCTTAGACTTATGTATTTAAAGCTAGAAGGGACCTTAGGAGACAACTTATTCATTATCCAGGACTCACAGTATCACCCCCCCCACACACACACACACTCAAAAAACTCTAGAAGGTTCCTATCACCTCTAGGTTCAAATACAGACTTTTCTATTTGGCATTCAAAACTTTTACAAACTGGACTCAACTTCCCTTTCTGCCCTTGTTGGCCTTATGCTATCCCTAATACTTGACTCTCCATCTACTGTTTCTAAACTTCTGCACACAGGCTGGCTGTCCCTCATGCCCAGAATATATTCCCTCTATTTCTGTGCCTGTTAGGATCCCTAGTTTCTTTCAAGATTCATCTCAAGTTCAGCTTTCTACATGAGATTTTACCCAATTCCTTCACCTTATAGTGCTTGGCACCTAAAAATTGTCTTGCACGTTTTTGAAATCATCTATATACAAATCTGTTTTTAATCTCCTGATAGAATGTGAGCTCATCATCTTCATTATTTTTATTATTTTATTTTTGTTTTGACCTTAGTCCTCCAGAGGTGTGGTAATTACAGATGTAATCCATGTTGTGGAGGTGATATCCATACTGATTAAATTATATATCTACTGAAATATTGAAATATTAGAGAGGAAGTTGCCCTTTATGGCTACTTACCAATGCTTTTCTGAGACATGGGACTTGAGCAAAGTCTGGATTGTCTATCCCTGTAGTATACTGAGAAGAATAATGTCCTTTGAGTTAAAAGACTAGAGTTTGAGTGCCAAATGGAAATAATAAAGTCCATTGAGAGATAAAATATGTAAATTACTTGCAAACTTCAAAGCCACTTTTTTTTTTAACATTTGGCTCTCTTTCTCCCCATCTTTCTTTCCTCCTTTAGGGTAAAATGAGATAATACATATAAAGCGTTTTATCATCATAAAATTATGAAAAAATAATAGATGAAAGACCAGGGGTTTCCTGAGCATGGGGGACTCCTGGTTCAAGGACTCCCTTAACAAATACAGATCAATGATCTACATAACAATGATTAATATTTTTAAAAATTGGATATGGTGTGTGTGGGGGCGGGGAGGGTTTGAGAGTTGGTGAGGCATCAAAAATGGCACCTATGACACAGTAACAGCCACACTATGCAATGACTGACTTTGATAGACTTGGCTCTTCACAGAAATGCAAGAATCAAAGACAGCTCCAAAAGACTTGTTATGGAAATTGCTATCCACACCCAGAGAAAGAAATGTGGAGTCTGAATGCAGATGGAAGCATATTATTCAGTCTCCTTTTCCTTTGCTGTTTTGTTTTATTGCATCATTCTCATGGTTCCTCCTATTAGTTCTAATTGTTCTTCACATCATGACTAATGGGAAAATATGCTTCATATGAATTTATATGTAGAGCCTGTATCAGACTGTATGCCAGTTGTTTTATTTTTTGGCGGGGGGGAGTGGAAGGGGAGAAAATTTAAAACTCAGAATCTTATGGAGGTGAATGTTGAAAACTAAAAGTAAATAAATTAATAAAAAATGGCATGTAGGTTACAATACTGGGACACTGGGATGATTGTGGTACCTTTGACAGTAGTAGGGAAGTTTGGAAGGGGAGAGAGTTGGAGGGAAACAACATGCAGACAACTACATAATACAAGATGATATGTATAGCCACACACACACACACACACACACCTCTGTTACTTAATCTCTAAGAAAAGGAACTAACATTAAGGGAGACCAGGAAATCCTTGCAAAAAGTGAAATTTTACCTGAGACTTGAAGGAAGCCAGGGAATTGAGGAGTTGGACACTAGAAGTGAGAACATTCCAGGCATAGAAGATAGCCCATGAAAATGCATGGAGTTGGGAGATGGAGTATCTTATATGAGGATTAGAAGGCAGTAACAACAATGAAGCCAGTGTCACTGTATTATAGTATCTATGGAGAGGAACTCCTGTGGTTAGAGGCCATGATCTGGATGAGATTCTAGGGGGAAAAAAAGAGACAGAGAAGGAGCAGTGAGTAGGTAGGAGAAACAGAAGAGAGTGGTGTCTGAAAACCTAAAGAGAATCATCAAGGAAGAAAAAGTGGTAAAGCTTCAAAACTACAGAGAAGTCAAGGAGAGCAAGGATTGAGAAAAGACCATTAGATTTAGTGACTAAGAGATCGTTAGTGACTTTTTTGGAGATAGCAGTTTCAATGTAATGATTGCATTCTAAAATCCCAGATTTGCCTCCCTTCTTCTGGACACAAGACTTCAAAGAGTATCATAGGGGGAAAGTCATGTAATGGTGAGAGTTCATACATGTTGTACCAAATGACTGATGTACCATATCCTGGTATCACTACATCAGAAAGAGACACTGATAACGTAGGATTTGTTTTATTGACAATAATAGCTAGCATTTATTATATCATACTTAAGGTTTACGTGTCACTTCAAATATCTTATCTCAAAATAACTGTGTCAGACTATTGGTATTGCCATTTTACAGAGGAGAAAACTAAGGCTGAGAAAGGTTAAGTGACTTGCCCAGAGTCACACAGGTAATAAGTGTGTGAGATCAGATTTGAACTCAGGCCCTCCGGACTCCAAGTACAACATTCTATCCACTTTACCACTTAGTTGCCTATTTCATACATATTTGTTACAAGGATTTTGCTTTTCTGTCTTTTCTTCATTTCAATTTCAGAGGAGAAGAGATGAACAGAAAATAAGTTCTAGATAATTGAAAAATAAAATCTATTCTTAAAAAATTGAATAATTATAAATCTAGAGCAGGAAGGGGCTGTTGAGAATATCTACACCAACTCTCTCATCTCAGTGATGTTTAGTCACTTGTCCATTACAGAGTAGTAGAGATCACATTGAAATTCAGTTCCTCTGACTTCAAATCCCATGTTTCATCATAGTGGTGAATGAGGTGGGAGAAGGGGTACAGGATTAGGTTTCTCACAGTCCTCTGTGCCCATTGGAGTTCAAAGCCAACCATAGGCCAGACTCTACACAGAGAATTAGGGTGAACTAAGTCATTAAGAAGCTGTTTCAATTAGAACCACTTTCAGATTTGGACCATCTGATCTTATTCTGAATATAAGCGGGCACAAGAACATGTGACTCACGTTCCGTACTGGGACTTTGGTCAGGATCCTTTACAGAAATGCACATGCCCAGAAAACAGGCAAAACCTAGAATCCAGTGCTAAAATATAGAAGACCATTGTTGCCAATTTCTTACTGAAAATCAGATCTCTCTGGCCTTCCAAGGTATGACTAAGTATATTCAGCTTATTGGAAAGTTTTAGCCTCACTGTATTTTATCTTAGATGGTGATTAAATGTTAATCTCTGATGGCTATTGGCATATTTTGTTGAATATTAAATTACTTTGGCTGTTATGGCTGTGAGCAAACGGGGAAAAAATAAAGCTAACCCTTTTAATTCCCAATAAATTCCTGAAGAGCAGTTGTGGCCACATTAACAATGAATCCATAGTTAATGAAGCCCAGGTGGCAGCAAGACGATAAAACAGGCTCTGCTGTTCCAAGATCAGCTTGTTTGGAAATGGCTGTGCTGATCAATAGAGAGCTTGAAATTCATTGAGTTGAAAGCTCATCTTAAAACTCTTGGTCCTAGATGTAAATGACCACAGTGAATTCTTTCTACTGCCGTATTTGCCACTGCAGTTAGGAAAGCAGGCAGAACTATGGGAGCAGGAAGGTGGTAGATACTGCTAGTGTCAGGAGGCATTTAGGTGATGTAGTGGAGGAAGACCTGAGTTCAAATTTAGCCTCAGACACTTACTAGCTGTGTGACCCTGAACAAATCACTTAACCTCTGTTTGCCTTAGTTTCCTCATATATACAATGAGGATAATAACAGCATGAGGGTTGTTGTGAGGATCAAGTGAGATAATAATTGTAAAGCTCTTAGCACAGTCCCTAACACTTAGTAAGCACTATATAAATGTTAGCTATTATTAATATGACAGCATCTGCCTTTGCCCAATCCTGAGTCTGTAGATATCACAAAAGCAGGAGCTAACAAATCCTTATTCTAAAGCTGTAGAGCTGATTGTGTTCATAGAAGAAAGGTTAAGAAAATTATCTGGCCATAGCATAGGAATACAGTTTTGAAAACTCTGGTTACCTAGTGGCAGGTTTTTTGTATCTACTTGTGCTCACTTGTATTATATAGGTCACTGAGAAAATCCTTTGCATTGAGCTATGTTCTGTGGCTGAAGCCTTAGGCATAGGGAATAGTAAAGGTCTGAGCGATGACAACTCTATGTTATAAAGTCAGTGGCATCTATATCCTCAACAAAATCTTCTGAGTCTCTGCAGGGATCCTGATGGTCTTAACCAAATGCACTGAGTGGCTAAGTGAATTTTCCGGGGTCACCCAGGTGGTAACTAGCAGAAGATGAGAACTTCAAAAATGAACACCTTGACAACAGACCCATGGCCTGTTCCATTATACCACACTGTTTTGCCCTAGGCTACCTACCTAGTGACTTGAACATCTGAATAGAATTCTTCTGAGCCTTGATGCAATGCTTTTATAACCTTGCTAATTTCCTGTCACCCGATTTCACTACCATCAACCTATTTCAATGCATAATCTCTGACACAGGTTATTACAACAGATACATCCCTGTTCTCATCATAGCCCTTTTCAGTATATTCCACAAACCATTTCTAGAGTAATCTTCCAAGACACAGATCTCATCATGCCATAATTCTTCTCAGAAGACATCGTTGGTTTCATATTGTCCACAGGATAAAAGTTAAACTCTTACAGTTACCCAGGAACTGGACCAACTCCATTTTTTTTATATTACAAAAGATTTCTTCTGTTTACACTATGGTCAAATAAAATTTAACAACCTCCCAATTCCATAAACTCATCCTATCTTTGTTCTTCTGCTCATGCCATTATCCACGACTAGAATATTTCCCCTTTATATATGCAATTTGGTCTAATGGGGAGATGGGGATGAATAATGGAGGCTCCAGTGGCAGAAATAGTGAATTCAGAAAAAGGGTGCTGGTGGAACATACATGTGGTGATGTCCTGTAAAAGTTGGAGAGGTTGGAACTATGAATTTTGACCTGGAAGCCATCTATGTATATCTGATAATTGAACTCATTAGAGTGATTGAAATTAGCAAGGGAGAAAGTATAGGGATATAGAATTGAAGAAAATCAAGGGTACAACCTTTAGGAGCATCCACCCTAAGGGATTAGAAGGATGGCGAGATGCCCAATAAGATGGAAAAGTAAGAAGGCAGATAGGAGAGTGTGGTGTCTTTGATTTCACAAGAGAGAGACTGCTACTAAGTGAGTGGATCAGGATACGACTCATGTAGAAAGAAATGCCTTAGTTTTGCTTTGAAGTCTTTCCTATCCTTTAAAAAAGAAAAAAGCTACTTGTTTTAAAATATACCTACCATTTTATATATCATCTTTCAGTCTTTTTTTTTTTTTGGCTAGGCAATGAGGTTAAGTGACTTGCCCAGGGTCACACAGCTAGTAAGTGTCAAGTGTCTAAGGCTGGATTTGAACTCAGATCCTCCTGACTCCAGGGCCAGTGCTCTATCCACTGCACTAGTTACCTGTTCCTCATCTTTCAGTCTTAAAAAAAAAATCAAGTGTCTCCAGTTCCTCACAGCTCACTCTCTCTTCAACCCTCTGTAGTTAAGTTTGGTTCCCATCATTCTATTGTGACCTTAATCAAGTAGTGCAACATCCCTGAGTCTCAGTTTCCCCATCTGCAAATCTGTAGGGTTGATTTGCTGGCCTCTGAATTCTCTTTTAGCCATAGATCTATGATTCTATGAAACTGATTTTTGAAAAGTGAAGGATAACATTCCAATTGCCACATATAAGTGATATTCAGTTATCCTTCTTCATGCCCTCTCTGAAGCATTATTGGCTGCTCCTTTATTCTGGATACTTTGCATTTCTTGCATTCATATTATAGCTCTCCAGTAGAATGCTAAAGGATCTTATTTTGTATTGTAGTCATCTGTGTATACATAGTATTCTCCGTTATGCAATTGTTAGCTGCTTGAGTTTAGGGACTGAGTTTTCTTCAGTTTTTGTTGTTGTTGTTGTTTTTTATTTTGTTTTGTGTTTACCTTTAGCACCTGACATAAGAACTTGATCATAGTGGGTGCTTAATATAACTTCCAAGGAAAAATATCTGAAAAGATGAGAGAACAGCAACAACAAGTTAACCTCTATCTCAATGCCAAGAAAGTGGAAAGATGGTGAAAGAATAATCATAAGTCCTTAATGAGCCAAAACCCACCAGGTGTAATTAAACTACATTTGAGATAATTTAAGTACTGGCCAGATTTGATTGTTGAGCAGTTATCAACAGTCATCTTAGGTTCAAAAACTCAACTTCACAGATGTGAGATGCGGGAGTCATCAGCAATTCTTCTGAAACAGATTTTGGAGTCCTAATGAATTGGAAGTATAACAAATGCTAATAACATGCTATATCAGGCAAAAAAAAAATTATGGACATGATAGTATCCAGAAGGTAGAAGGTAATGGTTCCATTGATCTCTTCCTTGGAAAGAACATCTCTAGAATATTGTGTATCTTTCTGGATATTATTACATTTTAGGAAGGACATTTATAAACTGGAGAATGTTCTGAGGAAGGTAATCAAAACAGTGGAGTTTTAAATTCAGTTCAAAGCCCTTTGTTTTCGGCCAGACATGGACAAGTTGGACTGTGTTCAGAGCAGGACAACTGGGATGCTGAGGGAACTAGAGAAAATGTCATAGGAAATTTGGTTGAAGGTATGCAGATCTTCAGCTTTAAGAGCAGATGATGCATTCAATTAACTAATCAAATATTTATTTATTGTCTATTATGTTCCAAACATTGTGATGGGCATTGGAAGTAAAAAGACAAAAATGAAACAGTCACTGTCCTCCAGGAGCTTGCATCCTGTCTGGATAATCGACATGTACATATGTAAGGAAATGTAGAATAAATGCTAGCTGTATTTTTGGGGTGAGTGAATAACACATTAATGTCTAGGGTACCAGGAAAGGCTTCCAAAGGCCTTTCACATAGGAAATGCACCTCAGCTCAGCTTTAAAAGAAATAGGGATTCTAGGAGATAACAACAAGCAAGAAGCGCCTTGCTGAAAAGTAAGAGAGCAGAGTTGTCTTCACGTTTTGAAGGGCTGTCATGTGGGTCCCATTTAATTCAACAAACATAAAATAGGAGTCTAATATACCAAGATAGTATAAGCAAGAAACAAAAAAAATTATTGCCACTGTTTTTACAAAGTTTAGCTTGTACTCAGGGTAAGGGTCTATAAACCTTAAAAAAAAAAAAAGGGAGGGAAGAGATTCATGTGCCTTGGTTGTTTTGTTTGTTTTTTTGTTTTGTGCATTAGGAATTAAATGTATCCTGGATGAACCAAGAAGAACAATGAGTTGACATTGTAGAGAGACAGGGCTTGATGGAAGGAAAAAGCCTTGATAATAAAGGCCATTATTGTACAGAGTTTTAATGTTTGTGAATCTCATTCCTTTCAACAACCCAGTAGGGCATGACTCGTTATCCACATTTGACTAGCCTTAGAAGTTCAATATCTGTGATAATACAGTTAATAAGTATCTGAGGCACGATACAAAGGCAAAGCTCCTCCATCCAAATCCAGTGCCTTAGCCACAATGCCGTACTTTTTAATTAAAGTGGTTGAAAAGTGGCATGGGCTCCTGCAGGAAGTAATGTGCTTACCGTCTCTCTTCAAAGGTTGTCAAGAGAGGCCATATCACTTTATTAGTGATGTCTGTCAGACATACATTCATCTTGTTGTTGATATTTGGTTGTTTCAGTGGTGTCAATTTTTCTTCACCCCATTTGAGACTTTCTTGGTAAAGATACTGGAGTGGTTTTGCCATTCCCTTCTCCAGCTTATTTTACAGATAAGGAAACTGAGGCAAACAGGGTTGAGTAACTTGCCCAGGGTACACAGTGAGTAAGTATATGAAGCCAAATTTGAATTGAGGAAGATGAGTCTTACTCACTCCAGGCTGGGCCCTCTATATACTTCGCCAACTAGCTGTCAATATGTTCAGCTAGATTGCACTCATGTCCTTTCTAGCCGTGGGATTCTGTGAAATGTTTCCTGAGTTGAATAGTTGTATAACTGTAATATTTCATATTCATGACTAGTCTTTCTACTTTTGGTGGAATTAAGAATGTGTTTCCTAATGCAAATTTTGTCAAAAACAGAAGCAGCTTAGCATTCTGTTCTTCCTTTCAGTAACAGATAAACCTGTGAAGTTTAAACTGAGTCATGCCATGATCTAGAAAAAGTTACTCATGTCATGATGGGCTAATGGGAACATCTAAATACAGTTTTAATTCAGAAGCACCCTATGTAATTACATCTCCCCAAAGATGGTTTTAGAAAGAATGGGGAAACAATCAAATCTGACAGTCTAGAAGGTGTTGTGGCAGCTAAGGAAGTCAGGTAGCGGGAGAGCTAAACTGAACAAGTTATCCATTAATAAGAGCTGTCTTGAGTCAAGTGGATAGAGGAGGACAGCTAGAATGGTAAATGGCCTGGAGACAGTGTTGTATTGAGGGTCAGCAGAAGGAAAGGAAAATATTTAACCTAAACAAGATGTGGAGGGTGGCAAGAGAAGGGCAGAATAGCAATCTCTGAATATTTTAAGGATTGTTGGAAAGAACAGGGATTAGGCTTATTTTACTTAATCACTGAGAGGACAACCAGGAGCAAAGGGTAGAAGTTACAAAGAAGCCAATTAAGACTTGAAGGAAGGAAACCTCCTCATAACTAGAGCTATCCAAAAGTAGAAAGGGCTACCTAGAAAAGTGGTGGTCCCCGCTTTTACCTGCTTGCTTGGTGATCATGAAGAATGAACAGGTTGGATATACAGTTATCCCTTCCACATTGCAACTTTCCCCCTTCAGACTGCAATGTATCACGGGTCTTCAGATGATGTTAAATGGGAATTTTAGGGGAGTTTTGCAGAAACTGCAGATGACAGGTGAAGACCAGCAGAAGACACAAAAAAAGTCCTTTTTCATTCAGCATTTTTACTTAACATTGACCTACATATAGATACCTAACCTAAATTTTAGGGGCAACTAGGTGGCTCAGTGGATAGAGCACTGGCCCTGAAGTCAGTTCAAATCTTGAGTTCAAATCTGGCCTCAGACCAAACACTTGACACTTACTAGCTGTGTGACCCTAGGCAAGTCACTTAACCCCAACTGCCTAAAAGTTAAAAAAAAAAGAGAAAAAAAGAAATTTTTAATAAAGTACTATAAACACTCAAGAAAGAAAGGAAGGAAGAGAGAAAGAAAGAAAGAAAGAAAGAAAGAAAGAAAGAAAGAAAGAAAGAAAGAAGAAAGAAGAAAGAAAATCAGACTTCTTCTCTGATATGAAGGGAGGGCCAAAAAATTTTATGTGGATTTTCCTGATTGTGGAACTCTGTGTCTCTAACCCCTGCGATGTGGAAGAGATAACTGTATTTTATCAGGAATTGTTGCTCAGTGCTTTGGACAATAGTAGATACGAATGTGCAGGTTGGTTATATTTATTGGGGATTCTTTTTCAGTGCCTTGTTGGCCTATAGTAGCTGGCCTCTGAAACTCCTTTGAACTGATTAGTGAGCACGATTCTGAAATGCAAAGTCAGACAATACACCAGGGAAGTCATGAAAGCAGGTTTTCTATCACCTCCCCAGCCTTTACTTGGAAAGAAATATGATATCATTCTAAGATCTGATTACTGATTATATGACTAATGTAGACCAGTGGTATCAAACACAAATAGAAAGGGGGCCACTAAACTGTACATAAGAATTCTTGCAGGCTGCACCTTGACAAAGAAAACTATTTGTTAACATTATCTATGTTCTATTGTATTTTTATTTATTTTGTTAAGTATTTCCTATTCACATTTTAATCTATCAATGTCTGATGCTTCTGATGTAGACAATCCTAGAAAAGGGAGAGCTGCGTTGGAGACATTCAGTAGGAAGGAACTTTGAAAATAATAATAATAATGATAATAATAATAATAATAATAAACAACTAGCATTTATATAAGCTTACTGTGTGCCAGGCTCTATGCTAAGCACTTTACAATATTATTTTACTTGACCTGCACAACAACTATGAGAGACAAATGCTATTATTATCTTCATTTTACAGTTGAGGAAACTGAGGCAAACAGAGGTTAAGTGACTTATACAAGGTCATACAACTAATAAGGATCTGAGGTCAGATCTGAACTCAGATTTTCCTGATTCCAGTTTTAATGTTCAATCAACTGCTCTGCCTTGCCTGCCTCAATATAACACAAAATCAAAAGGCATGAAAGGGATTTGAGTTCCAGCATAAGGGGCATAGAAGTTGACAATTATACTTGGTACAGTTTGCCCTTGGCTCCCAAGCTCTGCTTCTGGGAAAGACTCCAAGAGGTGGAGCCTTTGTAAGAAGATTCAGGTGGGGCAGATAGGTGGCACAGCAGATAGAGCACCAGCCCTGGATTCAGAAGGACCTGAGTTCAAATCATGCCTCAGACACATAACACTTACTACCTGTGTGACCCTAGGCAAGTCACTTAATCTCCATTACCCAACCAAAAAATAAAAAGAAGAAGAAGAAGAAGATTCAGGTGGGTAGCTCTGGCAGAGAAATTATAGGAAAAAGAAAAGAAAGGCTAAGGTTGGTGTGGTAAAGGTACATTAGGAAGGAACAGCTGAATGATGGGGACTCAATAGGAATGTGATTCCAGAGCATAAGGTGGTGTGGTGGAATGCTTTGACTAAAGAAGAAGCAAAAACAACCTCCCAAAACCATTTTTAAACTGCAGCTTGGCTAGTCTGGTTAGCTTCAAGACAATCTAAATTGTTTACCTGAGAGCATTTGATACACATAAATCATTTGATGCCATCAGAACTACCCTGTCAGGGCAGCTAGAAAGCACAGCGAATAAAGCACCAGCCCTAGAGCCAGGAGGACCTGAGTTCAAATTTGGCCTCGGACACCAACTAACTGTGTGACCCTGGGCAAGTCACTTAACCCGGACTGCTCCCCCCCCCAAAAAAAAGGACAAGAACTACCATATCTATGGTGATTGAATGAAGCCTAATGAAAGCAAATTGTGGAAAGAACACTGAATTGATCATAATAGAGATCCTCTCTAGAACCATCAGTCTTATAACTTAGTTAACTTGGAGCCTCTAAGGAATGAGACCCATTCTTTATCTCTCCTCTAAGAGGCCTCGAAATATTCTTAGCCCTGTTCCCTCCTACCTCCATCTTCCTCCTTCCCCCTTCCCTAAATCCTGTGGAATGTGGTTTCTGTGCCTGATCTATCATTACTGACTGCCTAGAGTCATTTTTTTCACTAAATTTCATTGATGCATCTTGGAGCTCACAATCAGGTCCAGGGGCCTAGGGGAACATGTAGGAAGCACTCCCAGTTCACTAAACGGCATCCCAGAGGCACCAAAGAGTCAATGCAGCCTTACAAATCTGACTCATTGATCAGCATTTTATAAAAGAAGGCTCAAACTAGGGGGAACAAAGAACACTGTTGTCATTGCCACTGCCCTCTAGAATTGGGCTGTGGTTAGTTCTAATATGGAGCAGTAGGGACAAAAAGAGACCCCGTCAGTATCCTCTAGTCTGCAATGGGAAGGGCTGAAGTTGCAATAGGAAGTTTCCCAGACTGGGATTCAGCAGGTGGTGCAGTGAATAGAACACTGGTTCTATAGTCAGGAAGACCTGAATTCAAATCCAGCCTCAGACACTTGCTAGCTGAGTAACTCTGGGCAGGACACTTAACTTCTGTCTGTCTCAGTTGGTAGGTGATACAGTGGATACAGCACAGCACCTGGAGTCAGGAAGACCTGAGTTCAGATCCAGCCTCAGATATTTACTAGCTGTGTGACCCTGAGCAAGTCACTTAACTGCCTCAGTTTCCCCATCTGTAAAATGAGCTGGAGAAGGAAATGACAAACCACTCCAGTCTTTGCCAAGAAAACCCCAAATGAGGTCAGGAAGAGTTGGACGTGACTGAAGCAACTACATAAAAACAAAAATCAGTATGATAAAAAACATTTATCTCCCAGAGTTGTTGTGAGGATCATCTGAGATAATATTTGTTAACTGCTTGCAATGCCTGGCACATAGTAGGTGCTTAATAAGTGCTTCTTTCCTTCCCCCTTCCCCCCAGTTTGCCTACTAACAAGCATTTCTGCTCTCTTGCCCTCAGCTTCCCCAGCCGTGAACTAAGGGGATTTTAGGATTATAAATTTAAAAATGGGAAAAAGATTCAAGATTATCTAGATTAACACTCTCATTTTATAATTGAGGAAATTGAGGCTCCAGAGTAGTTAAATCACTTGCCCAAGGTCACACGGGTGGCAAAGGAAGTATTTGAACCCAGGCTTTCTGATTCAAAATCCAGCACTCTTACAACTATATCAGACTGTTATTCTCTAAGGGCCCTTCAGGGGATTCAGCAGGTTCCATTTTATGTTCAAGAATTTAATGTCCTAAAGTTTTTTCCAGCTCTAATAGTCTATGATTCCATAAATACTGATAAATCTATGATTCTCTGAGTGTATATCTGCCAGTGAGAGCTAGTTGTGGCTAAGACTTGGATGATAAGCAAGTTTTGTTCAACCTCACAGGCACTGGCTAACTTAATTGGGCCCAATCACGTTTTCGTTGTCGTGCTACATAACAAGACAGAGCCAAATACAAGAAAGGTGAACCGAGGCCCTGAGGTTGATTGAAAGCAGACGTCAATTCTGTTGCAACTCCCTCCATACAATGGGTATTCATTAGAATTTGTTGTCAGCCACAGAGTGGCTGGAAACATTCACATGATGGATTAATCAGTTCCCAAGTTAATGCATTCACATGTCCTAATGACCTGTCTGCTGTCCTGGATATTTCAGGGGATTAAGTTGGCCGATGGAAGGACCAAACTTTCAATTAAGAAAGATAGTTGCAAAATGTTCTATTCCAGCCCAGGAAATAAATAAAGAATCAAGAAAGGGGACAAATTCCATTTTCTCTGATAACAGAAAGAAAGAAAGAGAAAAAAAAGGGGAAAAAGGAACCTATAAAAATGAAACATCATTTACATCTTCCCTATTTTAGTACCACTGGCTGCATCATTAAGTAGAAATTGATTGCCATAAAGACCACATTAATTAGTACAGAAGCAGTGGAAAGCAAGATTTCAAATCCACAACTACTCTCATCAGAGAAAAAGAAAAGATATTCCTCATGACGGGTACATCACTTATTTGTAAAGGAAGCAAAAAGAGGGTTGGAAAGAGGATGGAACAAAGTGATAATTTCCATAAACCACAACTGCATCTCAGTCAAAGGCAATTTTTTTTCCTCCTGGGTTATTATGCTCATAAAATACCCATAAAAATGACATCATGTTATTGTGTATTTATTGTCTATCAATGTCCCACAGATCAAATTTTCCACATTTACCAACCAGCCTGTGAGAGCAGTAAATTCCACCTGGACTTTTAAAATTACACTGATGCTGTCTCTTGGTTGCAGTCCCACACATAATAAAGATCTGGTAATTAACACTTCGCAGTAGTGAGCATACTGATAGCTCAGGACCAAATATAGTCTTATTATAAGATCACCTTAGAGATCTTAAAGGTGATCCAGGATCACCTTTAGTTTAACCCTCCTTGTTTCACAAATGAGGAAACTGATGTCCAGAAGAGAAAATGACCTAACCAAGGACACACAATTAGGAAATAGCAGGCCTAGAATTCAAACCAAGATCTCTTGACTTCAAATCCATTGCTTTTTCTATGGGCAATTGGTGGATAGAGCCCTGTGCCTGCAGTCAGGAAATCCTGAGTTCAAATCTGGCCTGAGACACCTAATAGATGTGTGACCCTGACTATGCAAGTCACTTAACCTCAGTTTCCTCAACTGTAAAATAGGGATAGTAATAGCATCTACCTCATAGTTGTTGTGACAATCCAATACTTGTAAAAATCACTTAGCACTGACGTATAATAGGTGTTATATTAATGCATACTCTCTTTCCTTTCTCCTTTGCTACTGACTCAAAATATGACTTTGGACATGTTATTGCAACCTTTGTACATGTGCCAGTACTGTTAATTGATTTTGCTGAGGGGATGCTCTTTCTCCCCAACTAGAATAGAATTCCTTTAGAACATGGACTATATAATTTTAATCTTTTTTCTACCTCCCACTTTTTTGAGCCTGTAGTGGGCATCAATGAAGATTTGCTAAATCAAAGGTCTGCAGTCTTTTTCATCCTGAAGGTGAGTGAAGGTGGCTATCACAGGCTAGAATAAAAGGAGACATTGCCACAGGACTTTAATGTTTACAAACCATTTTTTATGCATTTTTCCATTTGATTCTTACAGCAGCCCAGTGAATTGGCCATTACTAGTACTATTACTCCCATTTTATTGATGAAAGACACTGAATCTCAGATAGAAAAAGTAACATGCCAATGGTCACACCACCAGGAAATAGCAGAAGCAGTACTGCAACCCAAGTGTGTCCCGAATCCAGGTCTACTGCACTTTGCATTATGTCCCAGTGCCTTTCACTACAGCACAATCCAAGAGGAAATGCCAAGATGGTAACTAATGGCAAATGTTCTCATTTGTAGAAAAGCCAAGGAGAATGGCTGCCAGACTTGCTAAAAGGTGAGGCCCAGGAGATTAAAACTATAGCTTATAATCAGGACTATGGCCAATGATTCTTGTTCCTTAGACAAGTATAAGTAGGAAGCAGAAACAAATTTAG
This sequence comes from Phascolarctos cinereus, assembly GCF_003287225.1. NCBI lineage: Eukaryota > Metazoa > Chordata > Mammalia > Diprotodontia > Phascolarctidae > Phascolarctos > Phascolarctos cinereus. The sequence continues at coordinate 636,590,464 of NW_027555847.1, forward strand.
CTCCAGGAGGCATGGATGAAAGAGAGCTTGAACCTCTACAGAGTCTTGTGGGGACAACAAACCATGGGGTGGAAGGGAGAAGAAGAGACAGAGACACCAGCACAGAGGGCCATTGCAGTTGGAGATGGCAGGGTGGGGCTAGGTGTTGAAGGAGCTCATTTAAGGTGCAGCTGACAGAAAAATTAACATTTATTTTTGTTAACTAGTTGCAAATCTCAGCTCTTTTTGCCAGTTAAAAGAGTGAAAGTGCTTTCAACACCTTCAAAACTGTGGCACTCTTGGACAGAACTCTGATTATCCTGGCAGGATAATTACATTTTCCATATGATGAAGAATGAAGAGGCATTCTTGGACTATACTCACAGAGGTGAAGTGATGCAGAAGTTTGGGAGACCAGAACATCCAAAGCTATTTGGCCTAATTCCCTTGTCCGGGGCAAGGAACTAGTTCAAAAGAGTGCCTGATCTTTCTGTTCCAGTCTGAAGACCTTTTTTTAAAAATTTTTTGATTTCTTTCTTTCTTCCTTTCTTCCTTTCTTTCTTTCTTTTCTTTTCTTTTCTTTTTTTTTGGTATACTCCAGAACTAGAAGTTCCAATTCTTCCATAAAATTCTATCACAGGGACCATAAAACCTCTTTTTTTTTCTCAACTGCAGCTTTCTTTTGCCTGAATCATCTGAATTACTACCAACTCTGAGAGGTATTTTCAATGTTTATGTCAATTGAATAAGAAGTCAAGAACTACAGGACAGAAAATAACATGCCAGGGACACAATTTCCACTGAGAAGAGAGAGAGAGAGAGAGAGAGAGGAGAGAGAGAGAGAGAGAGAGAGAGAGCAGAGAAGAAAGGAAAAAAGAAAGAATGAGAGAGAAAAGAAGGAAGGAAGGAAGGAAAGAAAGGAGACAAAAAAGTGAGTAATAAATAAGTGAATAAACAAATGAATGAATGAGTGAATAGATGGATGAAAACCATAAATAAATGGATGGATGAATAAACAAACAAAAGAAATAATCTATTTCCTGGAGATGGAGGAAAAAGTTCAAAACACAGCCATTTGAGTAAAAAGTGTGGTAGGGATGTTGTCTTTTCTCTAGAGATCCAAGGTCTCTCTCCTCCACCCCCCCAGGAACTAAATTTCCTCTTGCCTCCCAGTGCCTGTGGTGGTACTTGTTTTCACAGCTAATAAAACTACTCGGGAAGAAGTAAGCTACATACACAAAACTACAAACTAACCAATAGAACCTCAGAACTCAAAGGAATTCCAATACTATCTAATCCAGCTTCCCTCATGTCCTCTCTGACAAGTGGTCATGGAGGTTGTACTTAAAACACTTAAGGGAACAAGGAACCCATCCCCCTCTAAGGCATCATGTTCCATTATCCCACATTCTAATTAATAGCAAGCATCCATAGAGCTGTAGAATTGGATGGGACCTTAGAGACCATCTAGTCCAACACACCTCTTTTTTCAACATCACAAAGAAATTAAGTTACTTAGTTAATGTCTGAGGTGGGATTTGAGCCCATATCTTTCTAATCTCAAGTCTAGTACCCTAACAATTATGCCACTCTCCCTTTCAAACTATTCCACATATCATAAATGGGATATTGAGTCAAATATCTGTCCTGTCTCATTTTCATGCATTAGTTATATTTCTGTTCCCTGTGGCCAAGAAGAATAAGTCTCAGCCTTTTCTATAAGATAGCCCTTGAAATACCTGAAGACAGATACTGTGTTTCCCAAGCATGTCTCTTTAAAGAAAATTTAAAAAAAAATTCAATTGAACTAACATTTATGAAGTGCCCATTGTTTGTAGAGCACTGTGTCTGTATGGGATGTTGGGGGTGGTACAAAGTTTAGATAAGACACGATTTCATCTCTCATGGGACTAGTAGTCTGTAGGTGTGTGACATGCCCCAAGAGCTAGTTTACAAGGGAACATCCCCAGTTGCTTCAGCTTCAACTATGAGATTTTTCTAGTCTTCTCACCATCCTGGTCACTCCAGGCCATTCTTTGTGAATATGCTGCACCATGTTATTTTCCCTTCTAAAATCCAGAATCTCAGATTTGGAAAGACCTTAGAAACCAGTTAGTCCAACTTATCCTTAAATAGGAATCCCATTTACAACATCCATGACAAGAATGAATAGACTGAATCACCAGCAGCAGAGGAGCAGGTTCCAGTATTCTCAGCCCACAGACTCCAGAGACAATTTAAAATGTCAGCAGGAGGGATCTGTTAGAACTGAGTGAGAGAGAAGCAGGGTCAAGCACAGGGCTGCAGGGCGAACAGCCCCTGCACCAGCAAACCTGGAACAGGCCTTGTGAGTGACTGAATCAGCAGCAGCAGCAGTGGCAGCAGATGCTTCTGAAGCTATTATCCCACAGACTGAATATTTGAAAGTCACCTATTTAGACTTCCAGGAGCCATGATGATGGAGTAAGCAGTAAGTCACTCTCACCCTCCCTTATTGACCTTGAAAAATCCAGAGAACATTGCCCTGAGAAAAATCCTGAAATACTAGAGTCAGCAGAAAGACTAGATACAGCAGCCTTTTAGCTTGTGAGGCTAGGTGGATTAATAGGAAAGATTCCTCTTGCTGTGGCTGAAGGGGACCAATACAGGAAGGAAGTTGTCCCAGCAAGCCAGTGGCAAGCCCCACCTCAGCAAACCAGTAACAAGGCCCCTGGTCCCCAGCACAAGAAGCCTGGGAAAATGCCCCCTGTGCCCCAGAAGCAGAGATCAACTTTAAAAGCCCGAAAAAGGCAAACAACATTAGCAAGAAGCAACATAGAAAAACAATGACCATAGAAAAGTATCTTGGTGACAAGGAAGATCAAAACACAAATTCTGGATAGGATAACATTGTCAATATATCCACATCTGAAACCTCAGAGGTGAATATGAACTGGTCTCAAGCCCAAAAAGCCTTCTTGCAAGAGCTCAAGAAGGATTTTAAAAGTCAAGTAAGGGAGGTAGAAGAAAAACTGAGCAATTCATTTTTTTAAAAATAGAAAAAAAATACACTGAAGAAAAGAACCCCCTAAATAGTAAAATGGGCCAAATTTTTGGCCCAAAAAGGAGGTACAAAAGGTAACTGAAGAAAGCAACTCATTTAAAATTAGAATTGGGCAATTGGAACCTAATGACTCTATGAGACATCAAGAATCAGTCAAACAAAATCAAAAGAATGACAAAAAAGAAGAAAATGTAAAATTCCTCATTGGAAAAATGACTGACCTGGAAAATAGACCCAGGAGAGATAACTTAAGAATTATTGGTCTACCTGAAAGCCATGATGAAAAAAAAGGACCTGGATAGCATATTTCAGGAGATCATCAAGGAAAACTGCCCTGAAGCACTAGAACCAGAGGGTAAAATAGTCATCAAAAGAATCCACCAATCACCTCCTAAAAGAGATCCCAAATTGAAAATGCCAAGGAATATTGTAGCTAAATTCCAGAATTATCAGATCAAGGAGAAGATCCTGCAAGTAGCCAGAAAGAAACAATTCAAATATCATGGAACCACAGTCAGGATTACACAGGACCTTGCAGCTTCTACATGAAAAGATTGGAGGGCTTGGAATATGATATTCCAGGGGCAGCTAGGTGGTGCAGTGAATAAAGCACTGGCCCTGGAGTCAGGAGGATCTGAGTTTAAATTATGGCCTCAGACACTTGACACTAGCTGTGTGACCCTGAGCAAGTCACTTAACCCTATTGCCTAGCCCCAAAAAAAGGAAGAAAGAAAGAAAAGGAATATGACATTCCGTAAGGCAAAGGAACTTGGATTACAACCAAGGATCAACTATCCAGCAAAACTGAGCATAATCTTTCAGGGGAGGAGACGTACATTCAATGAAATAGGGGAATTCCAGACTTTCCTGATGAAAAGACAAGAGCTCAATGGAAAATTTGATCTTCAAATACAAGACTCAAGAGAGGCATAAAAAGATAAACAGGAAAGGTGGAGAAAAACATGTTATTCAGTAAGGGTAAACTGTTTACATTCTTACATGGGAAGATGATACTTATAACTCTTGAGAACTCTATCTTTATTACAACATTTAGAAGAGATATACATAGACAGAGGAGGTGAGTTTAAGTTTACTTTCATGTGATGATAAAAACCCTAATGAAGTGGTGAAAAGGAACTGTCATGGGAGAAAAGGAAAGGAAGAAGCAGAAAAGCATAAATTACATCACATGAAGATGCACAAAGACATATTACAGTAGATGGAAAGAAGGGAGGGAGGTGAGCATTGTTTGAATTTTATTCTCATTGGATTTGGCCCGAGGAGGGAACAACATACTCAGTTTGGTATAAAAATTTAACTTGCAGTTAATAAGCAATCAAATAGGAAAGAGGAAAGAAAAGGGAAGGGGGGATAGAATGGAGGGAAGAAGTATTAAGGGAAAAGGGAAAGAAAAGGGAGGGGGCTGACAGAAGGGAGGGCAGAATGAGGGAGACGGTGGTCAAAAGCAAAACTTTAATGAAGAGGGAAAAGGAAAAAAAGGAGAAAGAAAAGCACAAGCAGGGAAGGGAAAGACAAAATAGTAATCGTAACTGTCAATGTGAATGGGATGAACTCTCCCATAAAATGGAAGCAGAAAGCAGAATGGATTAAACACCATAATGCTACAATATGTTGTTTACAAGAAACACATTTGAAACAGAGGGATACACTCAGGGTAAAGGTAAAAGGCTAGAGTAGAATATATTGTGCTTCAGCTAAAGTAAAAAAAAAATAAAAGCAGGGGTAACAATCCTGATTTCAGACAAAGCAAAAGCAAAAATAGATGTTATTAAAAGAGATAAGGAAGGAAATTACATCCTGCTAAAAGGCACCATAAACAATGAAGTAATATCATTACTAAACATATATGAACCAAGTGGTATGGAATCTAAATTCTTAGAGAAGAAGTTCAGGGAGTTACAGGAAGATATATTACCAGCAAAGCCCAACAGCAAGTGATAGAAAGAGAAATCCCATTTAAATTACTGTAGACATTATAAAATATTTAGGAGTCTACCTCCCAAAACAAACTCAGGAACTATATGAACACAATTGCAAAACACTTTTCACACAAATAAAATCACATCTAAATAACTGGGAAAACATCAGTTGCTCATGGGTAGGCCAAGCTAATATAATAAAAAAAAGACAATTCTACCTAAATTAATTTACTTATTTAGTGTGATACCAATCAAACTACCAAAAAATTATTTTATAGAGGTAGAAAAAATAATAACAAGATTTATCTGGAAGAACAAAAATCCATAATATCAAGGGAACTAATGAAAAGAAATACTAGGGAAGGTGGCCTAGCCATACCAGATCTTAAATTGTATCATAAAGTAGCAATCATCAAAACTACTTGGTACTGGCTAAGAAATAGAGTGGCGGATCAGTGGAATAGGTTAGGTACATAAGACACAATAGTCAATGACTATTGTAATCTACTGTTTGGTAAATCCAAAGACCTCAGCTTCTGGGATAAGAACTCACTATTTGAAAAAAACTGCTGGGAAAACTGTAAAAGAGCATGGCAGAAACTAGGCATAGACCAAAATCTTATACCCTATACCAAAATGGAGTCAAAATGGGTTCATCATTTAGATATAAAGGCTGATATTATAAGCAAACTGGGAGAGCAAGGAATAGTTATTTATGTTATTTATGAAGAACAGAAGAATTTATGACTAAACAAGAGATAGAGAATATTATGAAATGCAAGATGGACAATTTTGATTACATAAAATTGAAAAGTTTTTCACAAAGCCAAGGCAACCAAGATTAGGAGGGAAGCAGAAAACTAGGAAAGAATTTTTACAACCGGTGTTTCTGATAAGGGTCTCTGTTCTAAAGTATATAGAGAACTAAGTCAAATGTATAAGAATACATGCATTTCCCAATTGAGAAATGGTCAAAGGACATGAGCAGGCAGTTTTCAGATGAAGGTATTAGAACTATCTATAGTCATATGAAAAAATGCTCTAAATCATTATTGATTAGAGAAATGCAAATCACAATGACTCTGAGGTGCCACATCATACCTATCAGATTGGCTAACATGACAAAATTGGAAAATGATAAATGTTGGAGAAGATGTGGGAAAACTGGAACATTAATACATTTTTGGTGAAGTTGTGAACTTATTCAACCATTTTGGAGAGCAATTTGGAACTATGCCCAAAGGACTATCAAAATGTGCATACCCTTTGACTCAGCAATAACACTTCTAGGGCTGTATCCCAAAGAGATCATAAAAATGGGAAAAGGACCCACATGTACAAAAATATTTATAGCAACTTTTTCTGTGGTGGCAAAGAATTGGAAATCAAGAGGCTGCCCATCAATTGGGGAATGGCTGAAGAAGTTGTGGTATATGAACGTAATGGAATACTATTGTGCTATGAGAAATGATGAGCAAGTAGACTACCTGGAAAAGAAAAACTTGGAAAAGCTTGCGTGGACTGATGCTGAGTGAAGTGAGCAGAACCAGGAGAATGTTGTGCAAAATAACAGCCACATTGTGCAATGACTAACTTTGATAGACTTAGCTCTTCTCAGTAATGCAAGAATCTAAGACTTCTCCAGAAGTCTCATGATGGAAAATGCTATCCACATCCAGAGAAAGAACTATAGAGTCTGAATGCAGATCGAAGCATACTATTTGCTCTTTTTTTTCTTCCATTTAGTTTTGTTTCTTCTTTCTTGTGGTTCTCCTATTGGTTCTAATTCTTTGTTACAATATAACTAATGTGAAAATATGTTTAATAGGAATGTATCTGTAGAGCCTATAGCAGATTGCGTGCCATCTTAGGGAAAGAGGTGGGGAGGGAGGGGGAGAAAATTAAAACTCAAAAGCTTATGGAAGTGAATGTCGAAAACTAAAAACAAATAAATTAAATTTTTAAAAATAAATTAAAAGAATGAATGCTCATCCAGGCTTATCTCAAAGGCATCCAGTGATAGGGAAATTCATTATCTAGTGAGAATTGTATACAGGAGTCTAGATCTGACTCCCCTAGATCAGCAGACAGTGGGACTGTGGTGTTTCTGCTCCTGATCAGGGCAGAGTAAAGAAAGCTTGTAAAATATAGTCAGCAGAGGAGTATAATGTCAGGGGCTTGGGGATGTGTCCACAGAACTTGCCTTATTTTATTGGATCTGAAATATAAGAGATAAAATCAGGATAGGCATTTGTGCAATTGGGCAATAATAAAAACCTGGCCCTCCCTACTTTCCTAAAGCAATAGTTTTTCTGCAATATCATCTGGGAAACTTGATGCCATTTAAATCGGAAAATCTGGCACATGTATCCCAGGGGATTAAAAAGCTCACATTCTAAATCACTTACTTTTGAAAAGAAAGTGTGAAAAAAAAAGAGGGAGACAGACAGAACTTGGATGAAACCAGGCTAATTGGAAGAAGGTAAGATCTAAAAAGATCTTTTATTTTCAGGTTAGGTGGTTGAGCTGGGTTCCTATCTAATTAATCTGAGTAAAGAACATTTTTGACAAAGCTTATTATCCCTCCTACTTGAATAATAGAATAACATTAGAACAAGAATTTAAAGATCACTTAGCCCAATCTTCTCTCTTGACAGATGAGGAAACAGAGACTCAGAGAGGTTAAATAATTTGCCCAAGGTCACGCAGCTGTTAAGTTCCACATCCATAATTGAAGTTCCTGTCTGTACACTCTCAACTTCAAACTTCTCTTTTTACTTATTAAATACTTCCCTTAAATTCCTATCCCCTTTTCCCTTTCTTCCAACTCATTTTTTCCCCAATTATGCTTCGAGACAAGATTAATTCTTTTACCTGGCATAGTAATTCTTCATTAACCTAAAGCCATTCATTGTTCATGCCTTCACCTGGGGAGATATTTACGTGTTTCCTTTTATAGAATCTATCAACTGATCAGCAAACATTTTTTAAGTGCCTACTCTATACTAGTCATTGTGCTAGGGAAAAGTGAAATAAGCCACACCTTCAAGGACCTCATAGACTCATACCGTCTCAGAGTTGGAAGGGTACTCGTAGCTCCTTTCATTTAGCTTAACATGAATGAGAACCCCCTCAACAGTATCCTGGAAAAGTGATCATCAAGACTTCTCTTGAAGAGCTCTAGTCAAGGGGAAATTACTACCACCAGAAACAACCCACCAAACTTTTGGACAATTCAGATTCTGAGGAAGTTGTTCATCCTCCACTGTTGAAGAATCCGTGACCTCCATAGGCAGCCCATTCTCCCTTTGTACTGCTGGAATTACTAGAAAGCTTTTCCTTAGATGAAGCTGACATCAATCTTTCTTGTAACTTTTACCCAATGGCTCCTAGCTCTCCCGTTTGGGGCCAAACAGGACAAATCCAAATTCTCTTCACAAGACAGCCCTTTATAATCTTCTCACTGAGTTCGTTATTTTCATTTATAATAATGCAATCAGTTTATCCTTAGGGAGCTTGGTGTGGAAGTGATGAACTGGGGTTGTAAAAAACTCTCAGAAAAGTTGTAGCAGTTTGGACCCCATTGTGGGCAGCAAAGAGCTATAAGCAGGAAACCTTCCTACTCATGGGAAATGTCTCACCTTCTCCACTTATTCTTTATTGAGCAGGTTAGATACTGATTAGTCATAGATTAATCCAATATTTGAGTGAAAAGTCACCCTAGAGCTCATGTAATCCAACCTTTTCATGTTAAAAATGAGACAGAGATTTTTGTTTGAATTTTAGTAAAGTGGCTATTGGGATTCAGGGACTTGCCCAAGGTCACACAGTCAGTAAGTGTCTGAGGCTGGATTTGAACTCAGGTCCCCCTGACTTCAGGGCATGTGCTCTCTCTACTGTACAACCTAGCTGCCCTTCCCCCCTCCACAAAGTCACAGGAGTAAGAATTAAAATTTAGTATTCTTTCTAATACTCTATTGATGGATGTCGACACCAGTAGAGACATGAGGGAAAGAAAATATTTAATTATGAATTTTTAATATTAATATAGTACTAAATATATCATAGTGTAATACTAACAAGAACTCTGAGAGTTATAGTTTCTGCCAAACTGCATGTCTTATTTCTGGTCTAGCTTTCACAGCCATGATACAAGGAAACAACACACATGGAGAAAGGGCCAGCCATCCCCACCAACTGTCAACCAACTACCATGCACAGGGCAGGCAAGCCAGCCTAACTGAAGTGACAAGGCGCCCTGAAGGGGAGACAACAGGCAGCATGGGTCAAGCAGGTCAGATCACCACCACCACTTTGACAACCATGCCCACTGCTGGAGACAGTCCAGGACTCTGAGCCCAATATGGTCTTAGGAATAGCCAAGTGCCTCAGCCATCATCCTAGGAAACAACCCCTACGGAGACTCAGTCTGGCAGCTGCTCCTGCAGGAGTTACAGCCACATCTACTGAAAAAACCCAGAAAAGGAAGTTCTACCCAGGCCTTGGTACTTTAAAATGATCCAATATCAAAAACTAACGTAATTTTATCAGTGAAAATCACACCTGTAAAAAAGAAATTACCATATGCTTTGCTGATGCATGGTAAAGACTGTGGGACCTTTCCTTCTATCCAACCTGCAGTTCAAACTTTCCATATGAGTGCAAGCTTGCTTCTTCATTTGTATTGGTAGTGCTTAGCTCGGTTTTGCACATAGTAAGCACTTAATAAATGCTTTAGTCATTCATTTCAATTGAAGTAATACAAAATTAATATTTCCAGGACACTGTGGATCTATAAAGATCTACAAAATGGAAATCTGAGAAATAGATCAACACAGAGTTTGGAACATGTTAAAAGACATCAAAATGGACCCTAATCAGAGGCACCTCAAAGTGGTGTGATAGGGCAAACTAGAAACAGAACTCAGGTGCTCTGTGACTTCTGAGCCAGGATCCTTTCCATGGTTACATGATGTGCCGTAAGTAGTGAGAGCAGAGAGTAGAGAGAGAAAAGTGGGAAGGTCGTTGAGAGGAATGGATTTCTGACTGAGGAGTCTGTCTAACATAGGGTAACTTCAAGCATGGGTGACTGGGAGAATGGTGGTGCCATTAACCGAAAATGAAAGTTAGGTAGAGCCATGATTCCATCGATCCATTTCGAAAACACCTTGAAACCCAAACAGACGGCCAGTTAAGAACGGATATTTACAATCCATGGAGCATGAAGCAGTCCAAGTTTATAAACTACAGATGGGAATCTATCTTACCACTTATGTGGCTGAGCCAGAAACAAACACAGAAGAGGAATAAAACCAATCTGTTTGAATTCTAACACTTTTAACCTACAATTTTTAACTCTTTTCTTTTTTTTTTAAGTAATCTGTCAATGACACCATGACCCCGGATATGACTTTAAGATTATAGAAGCATAGATTTAGAGCTTAAAAAGACCTCTGGGTCATGTAAAATGCTTAATTTATGAATGAGTAAACTGAGGCAGAAGCTAAGTGACTTGTTTAGGGACACACAGCTGGTAAGCACCGGAGGCAGGATTAGAACTCCAGTCTCCCTCACTCAAAGTTCAAAATCAATTCATTCTGACACCTAGCTGCCTAGGAGTCACACCTCAGAGAGGCAATATGTGTAAAGGAAACCAACGGATAGGCATCATGATAATAGCAGTATAAAATTAGTAATAATGAAGCCAGGAGATGCAGTAAATAGAAGGCCAGGGCTGAGTCAGAAAGACTCATCTTCCTGAGTTCAAATCTGGCCTCAGACACTTCCTAGTTGTGTGACCCTGGACAAGTCACTTAACCCTGTTTACCTCAGTTTCCTCATCTGTAAAATGAACTGGAAAAGGAAATGGCAAACCATTCCAGTATCTTTTCCAAGAAAACCCTAAATGGGGTCACCCCAAATACTTAACTCCTTTCATCTACACAACATGGAAAGTATCACCTAATTCACAATTTTCCCTGCCCTTCCCTTACACCTACATTTTCATCATTTTATGAGCAGTTCTATGATTTCCTGTGTTTGTATCTTGATGAAAGCTTTAGAGATGATGGCCATGAAGACCAATATCATGTCTGGTCATACCTATGAGCTCAAGGTCATGAGCATCAGTTCAGATTATCTGCCTGACTTTCCTTCTGAGTGATGACCAACCTGCTTGAGTTGTTTGGTCATGCAGGGCCCCTCAGAGCCCAAGTCCTAAGACAATCACCTCATTTTCCATGCCATAGGTATGGTTTTGCTTCACCATATTTTGTTCCCCACGTTGGAGAACAATCCATCCCATTTTATATTGAACAATTCCCGCAGCCCCCACCAATAGACAGATTTAGTCACATTCTTAACCCCCCTAAAAACATCAATTTCTTGTTGTAGATGGCTCTTGTGCCTGTGTTACTGAAAACAGATGCCAAGTTGAGAAATTGTCAAAACTGGGAAGAAAGCCCCCCAATATATCATTTTCACATTAAATCCACTTGAAAGCTTTGAAAGTTGAGTGAACAAAAGAAAAGTACAAGAATATTCCAAAGCAGTCATCTGGAGAAGATGAAACTTTTCTCCTTCTCAAGTCCTAGGACTCAGATATTTGCATTAAGCACAACCATTTCTCTACAGCTCAGTTCAGTGGTTCAGTGGACACAGCATCAGGCCTGGAATCAGGAATATCTGAGTTCAAATCTGGCTTGCAAGCTGTATGACCTTGGGCAAGTCACTTGACTCTGTTTGCCTCAGTTTCTTCATCTGTTAAATGAGCTTGAGAAGGAAATGGCAAACCCCTCCAGTATCTCTGCCAAGAAAACCCCAAATGGAACCATGAAGAGACGGACACAACTGAACAACAACAATTTCTTTATGGAGTGAATCCCTTAAAATCTCTACCCTCTGCTTTGTTCTCTGAGTGCTGAAGCCTGCCATGTACAGGGAAATATGTCCAAGGTCTTCATGGTTCCACTCCATTAACAGCTTGCAGGCTCACAGAGAGGAAAACACCTTCTCATTCTACAAGAGCTGAGGCCTTGAAGCCAGCTCTAGATAAATTTAACCCAGCATTTGTCTTTAGAGGTATTGTCTTCTGCCCATCTACTTCTGGGCTCAGGGCCAAGTCCATACCAAATTAGGAATGTATTTACTACCATATAAGAATTCCTCTTTGTTCATCTCTGGCTGGCATAATTTATTGGCCATCTCTTTCTCAATCCATTTTTTTTTCTCTTTTCTTTTCACCAAGTTAATCCAGAAGGTGTAAATGTATAAAGGGGCAGGTTTGTTTGTTGTTGTTTTCTTTTTCATTTATAATGTCACAGTACTTTGTGCTCAATTTTCAATTTAATTTTTTTATGTTTTTTTTTTTCAATTCGATTGAACTCAGTGGTCATCCTACTCCAGAGCTGATGTTCTTTCCAATGCATCTTACTGTGGCCTAAATAGTGAAAGAAAACCAGGAAGGTCGGTTGGGAAACATGAATCCCAGGCATAGAAATCTGGATAACTGAATTTTTAAACCTTAACTTTCTTAAGTAACTGATCTGTATAAAGGTTTGGATTAGGTTCTGGGGAAGATACAGAGTTCAAATAAAACTTTGTTCTTGGCTTCATAGATCAATATAGTCTAGTGGGAGAATAAGATACTCACACATAATATTTTCCGATTTTTTATTGGTGCACCAGCTGTTTCACTTCAGCAAGAGGTAAAGGGGTTGAGAATGTTTAATCTTTTTTGTTGTTGGGTTTTTTTTTCCTAGTTTAGCACCTTGCTTTTCTTTTGTAGTGTTGTCAAAGCAGCTGTCCCTGATATCATCAGCATTTGGTTCCCTTTTGCCACCAGGATCAAACAGAAAGCCCTTTGTTTGGCATTGAATGTCCTCCCATTTTACTCATAGAGTGAAATTAATTAATAAATCAACAAGCATTTATCAACTTATTATGTGGCAGGGCAAATACATGCTTATTGATTAGTTGATCAGGTCTGGAAACTCCCTCCTCCTATGCAAATCACCAACTTATCTTTAACCTCAGTCTTTGAGAGCTGCCTGGTACAAAGACTTGGCCAGGGTTACAAAGGCAATATGTAGAACAGGCAAAACTTGAACTCATGATTTCCCAAATCTAAGGTTTGTCCTTTATAGACTACATTATCCTTCTACTCTAAATTGTACAGGGAAGGCATTTAATGTATCTTAATTGAACTGAATTGAATTCATTTCTCCCCTTCAGCCTAATGAAGCTTAATAATCACTTAAAGAAATTTGGACTTCACTAGGCAAATTATAAGCTCGTTCAGAGTTGAGATGGTATTTATGGAGTGGTTTGCCATTTCCTTCTCTGGCTCAATTTTTAGATGAAGAAACTGAGGCAAACAAGTCAGAAGACCTAGGCTCAAGTCCTAGATCTGATACTTACAAATTGCCTCAATTTCTACATCAGCAAAATGGGGGAAATCATATTTATACCTCATGGTGCTGTATTGTGGAAAGTGTTTTGTTCATCTCAAATAACATTTATTATGTAAATGTGAGTTCTTATTATTCTCCTGTCTTTGACTAGTTCATTCAGTAAGCACATATTAAAAACCTATGTGCAGGCTCCTTTGCTAAAGGTGAAAAGGGTAATTCATACATAGAATACTTTTTTAAAAGAAGTCTCTTGATAGCTTTCTTGTGTTTCACATTGATAGAGAACAGTGAGAGCATGCATTGTAGTAGTGGGAAAAACTTTAGCCTTGGAATCAGAAGATTTGGGTTCAAGTACTCCATCTCTAGCTGTTCACAATTCACAAGCTCTCTGAACTTCAATTTCCTCATTTGTAAAATTGAGAAAATAATCCCTGTCCTTCCTACCTCATGGGCTCATTTTAAGGATGAAAAGAGATAATCGATATAAAGTGCTTTGCTGTTATTATTTCTACAGTTTGTAAAGTTATCTTTTGTAATGAGTAATTTTTTTCTTCCATTTATACACAACTTGAAAAAAAAGTGACAACCCTTATCTCTATGCTCATTTGTAAGAATAACTGGAACTTATAACATCTCTCCTTTGAGAGTGTCTCCTCACAATGACCTTGTAAGGTAAATTGTGAAAGTTGTATTGTCTCCACTTTGCAAGCAAGGAAACTGATTCTCAGAAACCATGAGTGATCTGTCCAGGGTCCTATATCTACTAAGTGTCAGAAGATGGCATCAAAACCAGGTTTCTTGTGAGTGCCTGCCCTGAAGTTACTGTTCTGCTACACCATAATGAATCAATGAGGCTTCTCATATTTCCTCCCCCTCCTTATGCCTTACTCTCTACTGACTCCAAACTCCAAACTTGGTCATTTAAGGCCCAAGTGATTGCACTTCATTTAAATGCAATTATCATTTTTGTTGTTGTCCAGTCATTTCAGTCATGTCCAACTCTTTTTGACCCCATTTGGGGTTTTCTTGGCAAAGATACTAGAGTCATTTGTTATTTCCTTCTTCAGTTCATTTTACAGATAAGGAAACTGAGACAAACAGGGTTAAGTGACTTGCCCAGGGTCACATAGCTAATGAGTGTCTGAAGCTGGAAATGACTTTGCACAGCCCTGCCTTACTTAAATCAAATTCACTTACAATTGAAGACATCATCCTGCTGATGTCATTGATCCTCTTTGAGAATAAAGGACAACAACTATCTGTGAGCAATAGTGGTTGCCCCCCTGGGGGTACAACTGGCCAGTTCCAGCTGGGCAATGCTATTTCCTCTTTCCTTCCTCCCCTTCCTTCTCTTCTCCCTCTGTCCATGTGGGGTACCCTTACATGTGGGTGTTCTGCCCAAAACAATATAAATTTTAATCACTTATACTTCACAAGATATCTTGGAATGTGGGGCTAGATTTTCCCCCTCCTTATTTATTCTTATTGTTTATTTAAAAAAAAACTGGGACAATTAACTCTTTTTTCTCATATGGTTTTCATTTATAATTTCTTGAAATATAGCTCTGGAAATGGAGCTACTTGACTATGCCTTTAAGCCTAAATCCCTCTGGCTCTCACTGATTGGTCCCAGCCCAAGCCTCACTTGCTCCTTGGGTTTTGATGGCTCAGAGTAAGTACAAATAGCAATTGTTTCTGCTCTGGTCAGAAACTCTGAAGGCCTTCCCCTTCCAGACTGATTCTGTCATGAAGGCAAACTAGGCTACCTTTTGCCTCAATTCTTGCCTATCCTTCATTCACTGAATGGATGTTGTTTCAGACAAACTGAGGCCTGGGAAAGACCTTAACTCCCACTGCACAGGGGGCCATAGCCAGTAGTCCTGACCCGTGTCTTGCTACTGGACTCCAATGACTCTAGAGGAGAGAGTGAGGAAGGAAAAATGTTCACTTTGAATGAAACTGGAAGACAGAAGGAAATCTGGAATGTCAGTTTGGAGTAAAATTGTCTAGCACCTTGATTGGCAGGCCAAGGAGAGAGTAATCACTCATCTATAAATGTTTCTTTATTCTCTTCTTTTTCTCAACTCCTTTTGAACCTTTTTTCTTCATTACACAATTTAGCACTTCATTCTATACTGAGATTTTCCATTTGTATCATGCATTTAAATATCATCTCCCCAGCACATTGCAAGCTTCTTGAGGTCAAGGGCAAAATCTTCTATTTTTGCATCTCCTAGACATCCTCAAACAGTTCTGGACATAAAGTATTTGCTCAATAACTGATTGAAAGTAGCACTCTCACATGGGCTGATCTAAAAATGAAGAGGCACCATGTTTCAGAGTAGAGAATAAAAGACTTGAGGCAGGCTTGTTGACACAGTAGATAGAAAGCTGGGCCTGGAGTCAGGAAGACCTGAGTTCAAATCCAACCTCAAATACCTCTTAACTCTCTGATCCTGAGTAAATTATTCAACCTCTGTTTGCCTTCAGTTTCCTCACCTATAAAGTGAAGGAAGGAAAAGTACCCACCTGACAAGTTATTGTGGTAAGGTTCAAATGAGATTGTACATATAAAGCACTTTGTAACCCTAGAAATACATAAAAATGACAGTTACTAGTGAGCATCCCATCACTGAAGGTATTCAAGTAGAGACTCATTGGCCACTTCTTCAGGATATTGAGAATAGAATTTAGAGGTATACAAAACAGGAGATAACCTAGTTCAATTATCTTATTTGCACATGAGGAAAGAGTGGCTTAGGTGACTTGCCCACAGTGACATGGGTAATAAATCTGATGGATGGAGTCTGACCACAAACCCAGGGTTCTTGGTACTATGCCACAGGTGCTACCTAGGTGTTGAAATATATGACCTATGCAGTCCCTTCCAACTCTAAAATTCTCTGATTCTGCCTTAATTCCTGCTGATTTTTTATCCTCATGCAAATGTCTAACCATCTTCAAAACCTTGCCCCAAAACCTTCGATGGTCCTCTATTGTATATGGAATAAAATACAGACTCCTTAATCTAGCATCTAAGACTCTCTCCAAATGGGTTCCAGCATACTTTCCAAGCCTGTTCTCCCATTAGTTCATGCATTTACATTTCATCTGAACTTACTTAGTCTGTTCCCTGAGTTTGATCAGCCATCTACCACCTTGCACAGGCTATCTTACATACCTGAAATATACTCCACCCTTATCTCTTCCTATTAAAATCCCTCTTTATCTTTAAGATTTATCTAAAATGCCACCTTCACTCTGAAACATTTTCTATTCTCACAGTTAAAAATGCTCTCTTCTTCCTCGAATTTTCCCAGTGCTCTCCTTTGCCTTCTTCACCATTTACCTCACATTATATTTATATGTATGCATCTTATATTCCTCCCTTTGAAATGTAACCTCATCAATACTGTTGTGTCTCATATTTCTATCCCAAGGGTCAAACACAGTGCCATATTGATGAAGAAAAATATTTTTCATTTGAAATTTCCTGGATCTTTTAGGCTACAGAAAGAAAGGGAAATATGGTATTGGAGTGGGTTTTGTATGTTTGAAGTAAATGAAGTTGTCTTGAAGAAATGCTATTTTGTTATTCTGGGAAAAGATACCAGAAATGCCAGAGGTAAAAAAGGCTAACAAAAGAAAAGAGGGAGAGGCTATATAAAATCATGTACTGAACTGGGGGTAGAATGGGAATGCTCCTCTACTGAGAAGGCATTTGACTCTGTTCTGGCTACCAAGAGGGGTTCTGATTTGCTGGCTAGTATGGTGGAGTTCAGTCACTGACCGTGTTGAGGGAAACAGGTCAGTGAAACAGTTCTTCCCCTCCCTCTTCCCTTTGAACTCTGAGCAATGCTTGGGAAAAAGTCTTTGGGTGAATGTATCTCCACTGACAATAAGAGATATGATACAGCAGAGAAAGTTAAGTTGACTGATATCAGATCATGTCTAGGAATGAACCTTTTGCTTTTGAATTTTATATTTTTACTATTGTTTTTACTTTAGTAAATGTACTTCAATTTAAAATTGATCATCTAATTTGACCTATATGAATGAACAGATAAAAAGGCATTTATTAAATATTTACCATATGCTAAGCAGATAGGGACAGCTAGGTGGGGCAGTGGATAGAGTGCTGAGTTTGGAATCAGGAAGACCTGAGTTCAAATATGGTCCTAGACCCTTGCTAGCTGTGTGACCCTGGGCAAGTCACTTAACCTTGTTTACCTCAGTTTCCTCAGCAGTAAAATGAGCTGGAGAAGGAAATGGCAAACCTCTCCAGTAGCAAACCAGTCTGGTGTCTTTGCCAAGAAAACCCCAAATGGGATCACAAAGAGTTGGACACAACTGCAAAACAATTGAAACGGGTAAAAACAAGGGAGGTACTAAAAAGAAATGTCTGGAAAACATGGAACAAAGGAGGTCACAGCTATGTTTGCAAAGGTGGACTGAGAAGATCTCAAGACATAAGATGCTAGTCCCTGCCCATTCAGTTAAAGTTATTTGAGCTAATAGCTCAGAGTTTGGAGAAGCCCTTGGTGACATGACCAGATATAATATCCTTAGGTGCAGTGAGAGCCATGGCATGTAAAGCAGCATAAAGTACTACTTTGTATAGGGACAATTGATTTGGACTTAGATATGTAAGTGTCTAATAAATACTCCTTGAATTGAATTGAAATGGAATTAATTCTCTGTGTAATTTGGGTACATAACCTCTCCTTTCCAGAAATCATGTTTCTTTTACTTCGAAATGAGTAAGTTGGGTTAGGTGACCCTTGAGCTTAAATCTGGTCTCAGGAAGTTTCTAGATATGTGCTCCTGGTAAAGCCACTTAACTGTCATATTCCTCAGTTTCTTTAACCATAAAATGGGGATAATAATAATATCTATATCTCAGGGTAGTTGTGAGGATCAAATGCAATAATGTTTGTGAAGCACCATGTCTGACATATAGTCACTTTATAAGGTTATTTCCTTTCCTTCCTTTCAGTTCCATTACTCAATGTTCTAAAGTCCTTTCCAGTTCTAATATTATATTTTCTAACATTTGAAGTTTTCTTCTGACTCTAATATTCTAGGTTCTAAAGTTGTTTTTTTTCTCTTCTATATGTTCCATTTTCTATATTCTAATATTCTATGCTGATAATGAAATCATGTTTTCAGTTTAAAGAAAAGAAAAAGAAAGACCCTGTATGCTGCAATAGTGTGGTGTTATCAGCCTACAAGGAAGATTGCAGAAAGTCTTTCTAAGAGGATATTTTGAGCTGGGAAAAATCATACTTCTCCTGGATTTCATAATATCTCATTGGCAGCAGTGGGGACTTCTCACCCATTACTGTCATGCATACTTCCTGCCAGATATACACATTAGCAAAGGGATATCTGAAGCTTACAGTCATGATTTGTTAGATGTCACTGTCATCTTGAACATCTTGATATAATGTTCTGGCTTTGGGATGTCTGAGTAGAAGACACTTCTTGCCTATGAAAATAATCAGTAACACCACAGAAGGCAGTGTGTGTGTGTGTTGGGGTGGGGCATGCCACTCACCCTTTCCATAAATGTAAGGATTTTTTTTAACAGAAAGAATGGAGAAGTTTGTAGCTCTGAAAAGAGGGTTCCATTAAAAGATCCTACAGATATGGGTTCTATTTCTATAGAACTTTAAGGACTGCAAATTTTCCACATGATAAAGTAAATGGTGCAAGAATTATTATTATTTGTTTTGAAGATGAGGAAACTGAGACTCACAGGAAGGAAGTGATTTATCCAGGGTAGCACAACTTGAAAAGGTTATCATTGAGATTCAAATCCAGGTCTTACTCAAAGCTTCAGTGTCTTTTCACATGCCATGCTGAGCAACAGAAATATTCTTTGTTTCAATTATTCAAAGATAAAATTCCCAAGATACTCATATTTAAATTGATATATTTTATTTTCACATTACCTTCAATTCTCAAGGCAACACTACTCCCTCACCCTTTCAGAAAGCAATCCCTTATAACAAAGAATTTTTTTTAAAAAGATGGTTAAAAAACAGTTCAACAAAACTAAGTAATTTATAGAAAAAGTTTGCCATTTTATGTAATGTTTTCAACTCCTAATCCTCCACCTCTTCAAAGAAACAAGATATGCCTTCTTATTGATCTCTTTTGAGAACAACGTGGTTATTGTGATCATTTCTTTGTTGGCTTTTGTATTCACATTCTTGTGTAGATTATCTTTTAGTTCTATTTTTCATTTATATCAAATCATATGTCTTCCTGTATTTCTCTGTATTTGTCATATTTATCATTTCTTAGAACAATGTAGACTTGTGTGTATTTGTGTGTGTGTGTGTGTGTTTGTGTGTGTACGCACTTTTTTAGTCATTCTTCAGTTATGGGCATCTATCTATTTTGTTTCCTGGTCTTTGTTAATACAGTAAGTGTTGCTATAAAGAAAGATATGGGGACTTCCTTTTTTTTTCATTGACATTCTCTGGGTTTATGCTCACACAGTGGTGTTGGTGGTCATTAGTGGATGCTCTGAGTTAAAAGCTGTAATCAGTTTCTTCACAGATTCCACAGATTCCATTCTTGCTTTCAAGAATGATCATAACAATTCTCAGCCTCATCAACAACACATGAGTGAACCCATTTTTCCATAAATACTCTCACACTGACTATCCCAATATTTTGGCATCATTTAAAATTTGCTAGGTATAAGAAGAAAATTGTGAGTTATTTGGATGAGTACTTCTCTTATTAAAACTATGGGACATTTTTCTTATGGTTGTTATAGTTGGCAATTCTTCTTTTGAGAATTAATTTTCACATCCATAGGCCATTTATCCAGTAGAGAATGCCTTTTTGTCATATTTCCATTACTTAACTATTTGTCTAGCATATCAGATCCTTATCAGAGATACTTGATATAAAGAACATAAGTTTCTTCAGGCTATTTCATTTTTATCTTTGTATCTCTATCACATAGCAGCTAATAGGTGCTTAACAAATATTTAAATTACATTATTAATTAATTTGGCTAAATTACTGGCTAATTTGGATAAATTACAAATTAATTTGGTTCCTCTCATTAAACTGTCTTTTTTTTTTGTAAGATTCTTCTTCCAGGCACTCTGCAAAAAAAAGGTCTAAAAGCTCTGGTAGTCCTGGTTTCCAACAATTTTAGAGTGAAGCTGAATATTCTTTTATTTTTATAATTGTCATAATCTTTATTATATATGAAATTGTCTTCAACATAAGTTATATCCTGATTAAATCTGAGATAAGATATTTTTTATCTACTTAAAGGCCAACATGATCTTTGATTATGTACAATATTTTTGACCAGAGTCTACCAAATGTAATACTTTTCATTGCAGGATTTCTTTGACCATAAAAGCAAAAAAAAAAAAAAAAACAAAAATAAAAACAAAAAACCCTTAACTATAAACATCTATATCAAGTAAGGCATTAAAAAGATAACAAACACAGAACAACTTCACCCATTTAAAAATGTAGAATGATTACTAAAGTTGGTAGCAAATAAAACCAAAAACATGAAGAAAATGATTTTAGAGGGCAGACTTTACTGATCAAGAGATGAAATCAAGGACCCTAGACCATTTCTCCATTCCTGCAGATAGCACAGCTTAGAATCATAGTGAAAAATCATGTCAAAGATCATCACAACAGCAATCCCTATGGCCATAGCTCTAATGATGTGGAATTTGTTGCTGAAGACTTCCTCAATAGCTTGTGGGTGACTTCATAGTAAGTGAGATGATATCTTTGTTAGGGAAGGTGTGAGTGATCAACTGATCCAAAGGCGAGCCCAATTGCAATAATTTAGTGCATGGTGGATGACTTCGAGGGTGTCCTTGGAGGGACCTTCATTGGTCCTCATCTTATTATACATTTTTCTATAAAATGCCCAGACCTCATGCATCACCTCATCTTTGTGGGAATAGCTGCAAAAAGTAGCATCTATTTTGATGACAGAAATCACTAACAGGAAGACAAAGAATAAGCCCATCGTGTTCTGTGACTCCTGCATGGCCCCACAGCACCCAGAAAACCTACCAACATCATGAGGGCACCTGCCCCACTCACACATAAACACCTGTGCAGAAACTAGAATTGTTGTTGTCTTCTTGCTCAAAGATACTCTGTCTGAGAATCAAATCGGAGCCACAGGCCAATGGCAAGGACCACAATTCCTGCCAGCCAAATGATGACCAGCATGGTGAAGACTAGGCTTGGATGGGTTTGAGTTCTCAGTGACGGGATCTGGATATATAAAATCAGTCACTAGTGAGGAGTCATTCTGAAGTGACCCCATCTTTTAACCTTCCTTGACTTTTGCTACTTGAAGCCAGCCAGCAGGAAAGGGTGGTCTATAGGCACACTAATTGTATCTCCTTAATGCTAATCCCATCTCCTATTCCATCTCTTCATTGAAATGCAGACCAGTTAGAATTGTCTTGCCCTTATATTGAAGTTGTTTACTCCTCTTCATAAAAATAATTTGAGCTGGGGCCTGCTACATCTAATGCTACTGCTTTGGTGTGCTGCAATAAACTCCTTTTTGTCTTATTTTTGCTGAGTTTGCTTTTTTAATCAGTACGGGTCCAAGCAAAGATTTCTTTTCACAGGGACACATACAGTACCAGACCCAACAAATGACTAACCCAAAGGAGGAGCACTTACGATTCTTTTAGCAGACTTTAATAACCCAGCACACAGTGTTCTTCACATAAGACACTCAATGCACTGTTCATGATCCCATTTGGAGTTTTCTTGGCAGAGACAAAAGAGTAGTTCACCATTTCCTTCTTCTGCTCATTTTACAGATGAGAAAACTGAGGCAAACAGAATCAAGTGACTTGCCCAGGGTCACACAGCTACTAAGTGTCTGAAAGTAGATTTGAATTCATGAAAATGAGTCTTACCAGCTCCAGGCCTGACACTCTCTCTATCTATTGTACCACCTAGCTACCCAAGTATTGTAGTTTGGGGTGCTGGGAACTGTGAAATGTAAGGGTACAGGGTGAGTCTGCCTCAAAAGAACTTGACCACTCAAGCCTTCTTTCAGTCAAAGTAGCAAGGTTTATTATAACACCAGTGTGGTGAACAAGATTCCTAGTAAATCTGCTATTGTATCACCAATAGGAGCAGTCAGAGTTTCTAGTGAGTCTGCCAATTAATGAGGGTGAGACTGATATTTATATATTAAAAAAAAAAACCTGAGAAGATCTGGAAGGGTGTAGATGGGAATAAGGACTGGTTGTTAGATGAAAGTAGTCTGGGGTAGGCCTAGAGTAGGACTGAAAGGAATGTCAAGTAAATTAATTAAGTAATCCAGGTAGGCTGAGGTGGGCCACTTGCCTTGGGCAGAAGCTTCAGTGATCTGAGATGTGGCATGTATGTGAAAATTCAGGGTCCAGGTCCCCTCACTCCGTCACAAGCACTCAATACATGTTTGTTTCCTTGGTGTTTATCTCCTCTACTAGAGTGCAAGCGTGTGAAGAACTGAACTATCATTCAAAGAATCCTAATAAATTCTCATAGTTGAAAGCAGGGGTGGGGAGCCTGCTGCTCCAGGCCACATGTAGACCTCTAGGTCCTCAAGCCCTTTGACTGAATTTCTGTGAAGTTTGGATTCAGTCAAAGGGCCACACTTGAGGACATGGAGGGCCACATGTGGCCTTCAGGCTCCTTGTTAAAAGGGATATTAGAGGTCACTTAACCTAACCTGTGTCTTAAAAGGAGAATTTCCACTGGAAGATCTCTAGAGAAGGGAAACTCACTATACTCTAAAGCTTCTCATTCTACTTTTGGCAGCTCTAATTATTAGGAAGATTTTCATTCCAAAGAACCAACTTTTGCCTCTTTGTAGCTTCCATCAATAGCTCTCCATCCTCTCTCTGGAGCTAAGAAAGAGTCGAATGCCTTTCCTCCTCAATTTTCTCTTTTTCTGACTAAGCTATCTGCAGAGCCTTCCATGAATCCTCATCAATAAATCAATCCATAAGCACTTTAAAGCACCTATTAAAAGCTAGGCACTGGAGATACAAAGACAAGACAAAAATAGTTCTTTCCTTCAGGGAGCCCATGTTCGTAATGGGAAAATAGTACACATATAAAAGGGGATCTTTAGGGGATGTAAAAACAAAAATAGCAATAAAATTTTTATAAAAAGGCACATATCAAATATAAGAGATAAAAAGCAAACTTCCAGGTAAAGGCACTAGCATGTAGGGGTCTCCATTTCCCTTACTGTTTTGGTCTGTTTCCTCTGAATTCCTTACAGTTTGTCAATATCCTTCCTAAAATGTAGTAGCCTGACCAGAACAAAATCCCCTAGCAGGAACACTTGCATGCAAGACAACAAAAGGAAGAGGGCAATATTTAACCCAAAAGGTAGAGGAATTAAATGGACAGGCATTTATTAAAAGCTTATTATGCAGGAACTATTAAGCACTAGGGATGCAAATGAGAGCAAGCTACGTAGGTCCATTCTGGTCCTCAAGGAGCTTACATTTTAATAGGGGAAGGCAACACCTAAAGAGGAGTGGTGACCATCAGGAGAATTTTGGTAATGTAAATTTGAATACCAGTAGGAAAGGGAGAGAAGGTTGTGTACAGTAGCATGACATGAAGAAGGCCAAAGAGTAGCACACAGTCTGGGTCCAGGCAACCTATAGATGCACAAAAGACAACTGAGGGGATAAAACAATGCTTAATGTGAAAGGATGGTAGAATTGAATAGGGACAAACACACTACTTCACCCTAATTCTACTTAGATTTAACTCTAAACATTCTCTTAATAAGTGCAAGATATATTGAAAGTCATAGTTTTCACAGTTGTGGATAAGGGAATAATTTGAAGATATTAAATTCTTTGTCAAGTATTTTCGCATTAAACAACTCTTACAGACATCTGGCATTCAAAATGGGTGGGGAATTGACAGAAATATAAGGTCAAAAGGCACTCTTCATGTAGCCAAGTGGTCCAAAAACACAAAGTTTTTTTAAATAAACTATCAACAACTATTTGAAATGATGCTATAAATCACTAATAATCAGCAAATTGCAGATGACCACAACCTCAAACTACTTCCTTATACTTTTTAGTCTAGAAATATACTAAAGGATGGGGAAAGCATCATTGGGGGAGCTGTAAAAAAAAGAAGCATGCTAATTGATTGATGGTGGAACTACAAACTTGTTCAACTACTCTGGAAAACAATTTGAAGTTATACAAGAAAAGTTACTGAGTTGTTCCTACACTGTGACCCAGTGATCCCCAACTGGGACTATACTCCAAGATGGTTATTAACAGCAAGAAAAGACCCATATGTACAAACATATGCTCATGTTCATAGCTACATCATTTGTGATAACAAAAAGCTGGAAATAAAATCTGTGACCAATAATTGGGAAGTGGCTAAACAAAATATGATTTATAAAGATGGAAGAATATTACTGTGTCACAAAACGGATGAATATGAAAAATTTAGAATCCTTCATTGGAAGATTTGCATGAAGTGACGACAGGCAAAGAGAGCAGAGCTAAAAGAATAATAAATGTGATGAATGTCACAGTACAAATAAAAGACTGAATGGAGAGGAGACAAAACCCTGGTCAAATGGAATAGTTCCTAGCACCATCCAGACAAAGTTTAAAGGATGCATTCCTCATCTCTGTTAATAATTGCTAATTTCTCTAACTTTTATGAAGGAATGATCAATCTCAGGGAATTTTAAGGAAAAGCATCTGTTAGACATAGCTATTGAATCAAAATGTATTAAGTTGATGCAGTTATCCCTTTTACATTGTGACTTTCCCCATTGCAGTTTCCATATATTGTGGGTTGGCACAAGAAATTAAATGGGAATTTGGGGAGAGTTCTGCAGAAGCCTCAGACAACGTATGAAGGCCAACAGATGATACAGAAAAAGTTTAGAAATTAAGAAATGCATAAAATATGTGTATAGTATTGTATGATATTAACATGTTATCTTTTAATGCCATAATAATTCAGAATCTTCTCTAGTATGAAAAGAGGACCAAAAATTTTTAGACAGATTTTCCAGATTGTAGGGACACCAGCCCCTAACCCCCATGATATGGAAGGGATAACTATACATGTATTTTTTTTAATGAACATATAATAGTATGCAGAAGGAGAAGTAGACACAGAACCCTCTCAGAGATTAGGAGGTAGGAGGAAGGAGAATTAGGGAAGGTTTCATGGCATAGGTATGGCTAAGCCTAGAAGAAAAAAAATCAAAAAGAAGAAGGAGGAGAGGAAAGCATTCCAGGCAATAGAAAACATGAACAAAGATGTGGAGGTGGGAAATTGTGTGCTATAATCAGAATATAGTGAAGAATATATTTTGTTTGGCTGGAACATTAGATCTAGTCATGTGAAACCAGGCTGAAAAGACAATGGTAATGGAATCATATCTAACTAATTTGGTGTCATTTCCATATACTTGCAGAGGTTATGAAATTTAAATTTGTTTTTTTAACAATTAGTTATCCAGAAGTGGAGTGGGCCACCTCAGCAGATGGTAAATTACCCATCAGTTGGATGACGCCAAACGGAAGCTGAGTGAGTGATACTTTAGAGAATGTTTCTGTTTACATATAGATTGGGCCAGATGACTTCCATGTTTCCTTCTAATTCACAGATTCTGACTATCCCTCCTTACAGTAGCCTTGTTTATTACACTCTTCTGACATTTAAAAAAATCAGGTCTTCTCCATCACTTGTAACCTGCAGAATCTCTAATGGAGAGAGTTTTCCTGGTTTTGTATAGGAAAGATATTTTGAGGTTGGAGGCTCATACGGCAGCCATTAGGCCAGAGCATACTGGTGACTGCCTACCCCATATACACCTAAGAAAGCTCTTACTATTCATTCTAACATTACTCTTAGGAGGGTCCCATGCCCTCCATAAATAAAGGTTATAGTTCCTATCATCACAGCATCAAAGCACTCTCAACAATGAATTAACATGTTCAACATGGCACACTGGAATTTTGTTGACAATCCCTCTGTACTTGTCCTAATTAATCTACAATTGGAGTATTGTGCTCCATTCTGCTTGTCATAATTTAGAACACACATTAAAATGCTGGACAATGTCCAAATGATGGTAACTAGGATGGTAAAAGGCCTGAATATCATACCATATATTGGAGAAATCGAGTGTAACATTAACAGTTGAGACAAGTAAGACTAATAATCTGATGGGAACAGTTTGAAAGGCCTGAATTTGTAGCAATACTGCCCACAGAAATTTAGTTATGAAGCATAAGAATGGTTTGTAATAATATTTCCCAGTTAGAGAGAGAAAACTCTTTTTAAAAGTACCATAGAGTTGGGATCCACAGTCGTCCTGTGCCCTCATGCTGCAAATAGGACACAAGTCAAGAAGCAGACAGGGTCAAACTTGTTTCTTCATAAGAAACAAGATTGATGAGTCAGATGAAATCTTTAACAGGGTAAAAGGATACATTTACAAATGGGTGGGCAGCTAAGTGGCATAGTGGATAGAGTGCTGGATGTGGAGTCAGGAAGATTCCTCTTCAGGAGTTCAACTTTGGCCTCAGACACTTACTAGCAGTGTGACCTGGGCAAGTCACTTAGCCGTGTTTGCCTCAGTTTTTCATCGGTAGAATGAGTTGGAGAAGGAAATGGCAAACCACTCTAATATCTTTGTCAAGAAAAGCCCAAATGAGGTCATGAAAGGTCAGACACAACCGAATAGCAACAAAAGAAATGGGTGCCAGTCAGTCAATAAGCATTTATTAAGCTTACGTATGGGCCTGGCCTCATGTTAAGTGCTTTACAAATATTATCTCATTTGACCCTCACAACAATCATGGAAGGTGGGTTCTATTATTATTTCCACTTTACAGTTGAGGAAACTGAGGGAGAAAGCGATTAAGTTGCTTGTCCAGAGTCACACAGCTAGCAAGCATCTGAAGCTAAATTAGAACTTGGGTCTCTCTGACTTCAGGCTCAGTGTTCTAGCCTCTTCAGCACCTTACCACCTCTCCAGTCTCCCTGTTGAATCACTTATGGGCAGAATCACAGCTTTATATATGCCCTGTTCAACCCCAATTATACTTGGCAATTCAAGCTAATTCTATTAACATTTATTAAATGTTCTAAGTGCTAAGGTATCAAGAGAAAACGATCAAATTTCTTCATCTTCAAAGAGCTTACATTACAAGCTACACTTATGGAAACAAGTAACTAGAACGTGTAGCTTTGATTTTGTTTGTTCTTACTGGATTTTTGATTCATTGACCTAAAAAATTCCCCATGAAGAAATTCCTTGACTAATGTAAACCAGCTTCCACTTCATTACGTAGTAGGTTCTTAACCCTTAAAATCTGGCGTTCATCCTTTCCACTGTTCTCTCCAATGTCCCCAGTGATCTACATACATCACCAGATCTGTTGACCTCAGCCTCCTTCCTTTTTTTCCAATATTCTTATTCTATATACTGTCTCTCCTTGCTGCCTCCTGTGTCAGCACCATTTTCTGGTTCTTCTCCTACTTATTTGAGTGTATCTCATCTCTTTTGTAAGTTCATCTTCTGTCTTCTAAGTGTGGGTGGGTGTGCCCCAAGGCTCTATCACCAGTATACTTTTTCTTTGATCTCTACACTAGACTCTCTCTTTTGTTAAGTTCCTCTGTTCCCCAGGCTTCAATTATTACCTCAATTTAGATGATTCCCAAATCTTTTCACCCAGCCCTACTCCTTGAGCTCCACTCCTGAGGTTCTAATTTCCTCATGTACAACTTTACCTGGATATCTTTTCTGTACTTCAAGTTACAAAAACTGAAGCTTTCATCATGACCCCCTCCCCAAACAAACAAACAAATGAATGAACAAACAAACAAACAAAACCCACAATCTGCTCACTTAACCTCTCCAATTCTCCAATTTTGTTTTTGGCAGCACTCAGGTTTGGTTCTTCCCTCCATCCACATAGACAGTTATCCCTTCCACATCATGAGGGGTTAGGGGCTGGTGCCCCTGAAATCTGGAAAATCTATCTAAAATTTTTTGACCCTCTCTTCATACCAGAGAAGAAGTCTGAATTATTATGGTATTAAAAGATAAAATATGTTGATATTATATAATACTATACCTATATTTTGTGCATTTTTGAGTTTCTAATTTTTTCCTGTGTAATCTACTGGCCTTAGTATGTTATCTATGGCTTCTGCAAAACTCCCCCCAAATTCCTATTTAATTTCTTATGCCAACCCTCAATATATCAAAACTGCGATAGGGAGGTCGCAGTGTGGAAGGGATAACTGTACAATTATTTTCGAAGTCCTTTTCAGCCTACTGTAGACCTACCTCTTAGATCCTTCCACTCATCAGCCCTTGCACAGCCACCACACTACTTCAGGATCTAATAATCAATGATCACAAATAATCTGTCTCCCTACCTTCAGTCTTTTCCCTCTTCCGATTATCCTTCACACAGCTGCAAAAGTAACCGTCTTATTACTAAGGCCTAATCATGTTACTCCCTTCTTCAAAAATATTCCATGGCTCCCCATTTCCAGCAGGATTTAAAAAAAAATAAGCTCATTATCCTGGTGCTCAAAATACTCCCTAATCTGCTTCTAATTTTCCATTCTCATTTTAGTTCAGAACATACTTCATATACTCAACATTCTCAAGAAAATTAATTTTAATGCTGTATTATTTGATTATTAATATTAACTTATGATGTTCCCTTCTCTGTTCAAAATTCCTAGCTTTTAGTTTTAGCTCACATAGAAAAACTGGTTCCAGAAGCTGGATGAGGAAAATGGTCACACATCAGCCTCTTCAGGGGCTGGTCTGGGACTCTATTTGTACCACAAACAAAACTTGGTCAGTTGGTTGTTGCCTTTCATCCTCTAAGAGGACCAAAATGACATCACTATGCTAGAGTCAAGTTACAGTGTGTCTGATTGTGGCTGATTAGACCAATATGACTCAGAATGCTGTACCATAGGTTGGGCACAAATAGCCCATGTGAATATTTAGGGTGGATTCTCTAAATTTACCCATCTTGCATTTCTTTTGAGCTAGTTCAATTCTGCTTCGCTCATAGAGCACAGCACCTTCTCTGATGAGGCCACACCATGCTGGGCAGTCCTATGCCAGTGTATCCCATGTCACACAATCAATTCCAGAGTTCTTAAGAGAGACTTGGAGAGTGTCTTTGTATTGCTTCTTCTAACCACCACGTGAATGCTTTCCCTGTACCAACAGATATTTGTTGTGACTTTTATCTCTTCATCAGAGTTTGGTGTATCTTGGCTCATGAAGGAGAAATTAAGCCAGATAGATCCTGATCCTGAAAGGTTTTGCTTGCCTGGATTGCTGGAGGCTGCTAAAACTCATGACTGGCCCTCCTTCCTCAGCTGACTACTCCCCCCTTGACTATGAAGTAATGGGGAGGGGCTGTGGGCTCTTCGCCCACCTCCTCAAGTATCCACCAGTTAAGACTGTCATTCACTTATCAGGTGAGGACCTGATAATGTGCTATCAGGAAGACAGGTGGGAATTTAAGATGATCCAAGACCCTGCATCTTTGTTTTTGGTAACCAAGAGAAGTCACTGACTATCAAATTATTATTGGCTTGCTTAGTGAATAAATTGATTTTTAATACCTGGAAACTTTGTCATAGTTTATTTGTGACAGTTCCAGACAAAATAGACTAACTACTCTTCCCCAATCTTATCCTCCCTTCTCTACCTCTCTGCTTCTGCACACATTTTTCCCCGTGCCTGGAATACTCTCTACTCATCTTTCTTGTAAGACTTACTTCAGATGCCATGTGTTTCATGAAGTTTTTGCTAACATAGGAATCAAAGGATCACAGATCTAGACAAAACATCAGAGGCCATCTAATCCAACCACTTCAATCTGCAAATTAGGAAACTGAGATCCAGAGAGATTAACTCACTTGCCTAGAGTCACATAGAAACCATCAGAAGCATCCAGATCTTTTGACTTGAGAATTTGTATTCTTTCCACTGCCACACTGCTTCTTATATTTATGTTGTCCAGTTGTTTTAATCAGGTCTGACTCTTTGTGACCCCATCTGGGGTTTTCTTGGGGTTTTCTAGCTCATTTTACAAATGAGGAGACTGAAGCAAAAAGGGCAAAGCAACTTGCCCCGGGTCCAGCGTCTAAGGTCAGGTTTGAACTGAGGTCCTCCTGACTTTAGGCCTGCCACTTGAACCACTGTGATACCTAGCTGCCCTATCTCTTATATATCCTCAGTTAAAAGTGACCTCTCCCTGTTTGGATCTCTCAGGTCACTCTGACCTCTCATTTGCATTTAAATATTTAAAATTTTGTGTTATATTTATTTATATACATGGCTGCTTTTCTAGACTATAAGCCCTTTGAGAGCAGGCATTATGTGATCTTTTGTCTTTGTACTTCCACACACAGTTTATGAATGTATTATGTGGCTAAGGAACGTTGAATTAAATTGAACTCAGTCAAACATGGAAACCAAGACATGTCAAGACAGGAAACTAAATTCTTAACCACAAACCCCCAGATATGCTATTATTAGGAGTAATTTCCATGCACCAACTTTTATTGTATCCATTTATCATTTTGATCCTTTCCAGCAATTATAAGGTGGCCTTAGACTTATAGTAGAAAGAATTCTGTATTTGGACAGAGAAGGACAAGTTTTAAGTCTTGGCTCTGGCAGTTACTATGCATTTTCCCAAGTTCTCTGAGGTGACCCTGTATTCTGGAATTGAGTCTAGATTGATTTGAAATATGATTTTCCCCCTCAGGACCATAGGGCCTCATGACTCGTTAGAGACCTTCATTCATTGGTCATTGACAGAAGGCATGATTATCTTGCTCATTTTCCCTTGAAGAACAGTGTCCTACTATGGACCATCATTTCTTTATTTATGCAAACTTTTCTGAGCTTCTCTGCTCAGATGGGGAGGTTGAATGAAAGAATCACCAATGTTACTTCCAGTTCTAAATCTCTGTAATTCTCTGGGTCAAGTTAGTGATCCTTAGCAGTGTGGACTTGAGTGAAGAGAGCCACCAACGGGTTGGCATATGGGAAGAGGCTTGGTCCCCAAAATCTTGTCTGAGGCAGAACAACCTGTGATGACCTCCAGCTTTTCATGGGAGCTGGCATGAAAACCAGCTAAAGGTGAACTAGACCTGGAATCTGAAAGACCTAAATTCAAATCCTGCTTTGGATATTTACTGGTTGTGCAGAACTGGACAAGGCACTTGACTGCTCCCTGCCTCAGTTTCCTCATCTGTAAAATGGGAATAATAATAATAATAATAATAATAATAATAATAATAATAATAATAATGATAATAGCACCAAACTCCCTGGATTGTTGTGAGGATAAAATAAGGTAATATTTGTAAAGGATTTTGCAAACCTTAAAGTACCACATCAGTCAGTCAATAAACAATCATTAAATGCCTTCTATGTACCAGGCATTGTGTTAAGCTCTAGCGATACAAAAAGAAACAAAAGGCAATCCTTGTCCTCAAAAAGCTCACAATCAAATGAGGGAGACTAAAGGCAAACATATATGAACAAACAAGCTATATCTAAGATAAATTAGAAATAATTAAATGAGGTAAGGCACTAGAATTAAGAGGGGTTGGGAAAGGCTATGTAAATGCCAGCAAACTATGAGTAGAACTGGAGAGCCAAACAGCTTTCACACTGGAAAGAAACTGAATTTTTCTTGGAATTGGAAGTGAACTTTGTAATTTTAGTCCAATGTCTTCATTTCATTCAAGCTTTCTCTCTTCTTTTGTTAGTGTCTTAACTAGCTTCTTGCAATCCTTGTCACTCACCTTTGAGAATCCTTCTCCTTTTTCAGTACCTTTCCCTCCTATGCTATAAAGACCAACAAGGCTGGGGTGCTTGGCTATTTCAGTCTACTTGAGATGAGAAGGATATGAGAGTTGGTGGGATCCAGTTTTCTTCCATGAGTAACCTCTGGAGAATTTGGATTTGTCCAGCTGCTGTGTGGTCTGATTTTGCTCCATCCCTCTATTTGGTTTTTCTTTAACCTGTGGCTCAAAGTGTGGAACACTTTCTATCTTGAGCACCTTTTCCATCCTCCATCCCTTCTTTCAAGTAAAAACCTGTATCTACAGCTTTTTGTGGGGTAATGTGTGGAGAGAGAGGTTGGAAAGATTCATTGCCATAGAGGTTCTTATAGCTGAACTCCAAATCACAAGCTTATTCTGCTCATTGCAGTGGGGAAATAGAACCAGTTGAGGGAAAGGCTTATGCATGAAAGCTCTAAGTATTAAAAATCTTCCAATGTTTATTTATGAGGTTTTGACTTTGGGTGGAGTTTTTGAATTCTTTTTTTGTGGACTCCATTAAAATTACTCTATATATGATACATAATCTTTTAGTTTTAAGTTTTTGGGGTAAGAGAAATTTGTAGAAATAAACCACTTAAAGAGTTTGACACAACTGTGCATGCATATAAGACCATCTGTAGAGGCAGCTATAGCTGGTGGATCTATTGAACTCAGGAATTTTAAATTGTGATGGACTAAGCTGCAATTCTAGCCTGGACAAATAATAACCACTTTTAAGGAAGAGAGAGAGAGAGAGAGAGAGAGAGAGAGAGAGAGAGAGAGAGAGAGACAAACAGACAGAGGCAGAGACAGAGAGACAGAGACAGAGAGAGACAGAGAGAGAGAGAGAGAGAGAGAGAGAGAGAGACAGAGACAGAGACAGAGAGAGAGGAAGGAAGGAAGGAAGGAAGGAAGGAAGGAAGGAAGGAAGGAAGGAAGGAAGGAAGGAAGGAGGAAGGAAGGAAGGAAGGAAGGAAGGAAGGAAGGAAGGAAAGGAAGAAGGAAGGAAGGAAGGAAGGAAGGAAGGAAGGAAGGAAGAAATTGACCATTTATATATCTTGCTGATAATATAATCTGAACATTTTCATTTTACAAATAAGGGGACTGTGGCCTCAGAAAGGGGAAGTGACTTATCCAAAGTCACACAAGTAAGAAGTGCTGGGATTCAAACCCAGTTTTCTTGACAATGACTCTTACTGCTACACTCAAGGAAGGTTCTGCAGGGACTGTGTATGGCTCAAAGGACTAGAACAATGAACTAGAGCCCTTTGATCCTCTAGAGCACAGTCAGAGTAGTTCAAATGTGTCTGGGAACGTTGTCAGGGACCCTATGAAAACAAGTTGATGATCTCAATTCATCAGAACCATCACTACCTGGAACCTTTGCTAATAGTGTCAAGGGAGAGACCACAGCACAAGTAGACCTCAAGATAGAGGCTATATCCTATCACCTAGAAAGGCCTCCTTCACTCCATCTGACAGAAAGACAGAGATAGAGACACAAAGACACAAAAAGTGACAGAGGCAGAGAGACTGTCAGATAGATGGATGGAGACACAGAGAGATAGAAACAGAGACAAAGACAAAGAGAGACAGAAATGCAGACAAAGGAAAAAAAGAAGGAAGAGAAAGAAAGAGATAGGGACAGAGACACAAAGAGATAGACACAAAGACAGAGAGATACAGAGACATAAAGAAAGAGAAGGAGAGGGAGGGAAGAGAGAATAAGAAATACCAAGAGAAAAGGGAAGATTTAATTTTCCATATAATCACTTCCATAACCCAACATTGAGGGTCTGATTCAATGATTTTGGAGGATTAAGACAGTTAACACTGTGCCTGATTAGCACAGAAAATAGGACCAGATTTCTCCTACCCCAGGTCAACTTTGATTTTAATAACAGCAATCATTGCCTCGTTGATTGTACTAATGTATCTTTTATTTCAGATAAAACTCCCTCAGCCTTTAGCCAAGCTAGCTAAGACTATACTTTTTCTGATACTGACACCCTCCTGATCGTCTTTAACTAAAGAAACATTTTGTCAGCTCCTTTTAAAGGGCTATGAACAAATATTTCTTTTGTCTTTTACACTGATCCCAATCTTTTCAGACAAACAAAATATTGACAAAACAAAAACATTGAAGGTTGAATAAAAGTGGGTTTTCTACAATAGTTCATTGATCTGAGAATTGGATTGGAGCCTTACTTTAAAAATTTCAAGCCTCCTTTGCTTCCAAGTATGTGTGTATGGGGGTAGGAGTATCTCATTTAAAAAAATCCTTATATCTATTGGACAGTTTTGATCCCATTTGCACTACATATTCTCTATAGAATAAATACTTTGTGAGCACATTATGACTTTCTCCAAATGGGAGAAAGTTTCAGGCAGAAGGATTTACCCCATCTCTGACTGTTAAAGGGACAGAGGGAAGAATTAGAGTGATTAGAAGTTAAAGGAAGGCAGATTTCAGTCCAAGAGAAGGAAGTAATATATACATATGTTAAAATCAAGAATATATGTATGCATGCATGCATGCATGCATGCATGTGTGTGTGTGCGTGTGTGCGTGTGTGTGTGTGTGTGTGTGTGTGTGTGTGTGTGTGTGTGTGTGTAGAATGGACGTTGTCTCAGACCTGAAAAAAGATCTTAGTTTAAGGCCAACGTCTCCTACTGCATTCAGGGCTATTGCCAGTCGTCCTGGCCTATGTCTTGCCACTGGACTCCAATGATTCTAGAGGAGAGAGTAAGGCTGATGACTCTGCACAGCCCTGCCTTGTTTCATTCCAATTCACTTGCAAGTCAAGATATCACCCTCCTTGTGTCATTGGTCTTCTTTGAGAATAAAGGACAAATGACAACAACAACCAAAAAAAACCAATATGGATAGATAGATAGATAGATAGATAGATAGATAGATAGATAGATAGATGGACAGACAGATAGGCAGACAGACAGATAGACAGATAGCTGGATAGAGAGATGTAGTTACATATCCTTCCTGACATCTACAAAAGGGTATGGATGTTGACAAAATCACAGGTTTTCTTTGGCCTGTAATGTTGTCCACTATCTTCTTTTTTAATGGAGAAATATATACTGTTCATTTTCCCTTTTTCTTTCTGCCTGACTCCACCTGTATGTGAAAGCACATAGAAATAGAATAAGAAATGTTGAATACTATACTGAGCATCAGGACCAGACCAAGGAGGAATATGTTTTCATCATAAATGAATGTTATTGTAACAAAACACTTCAGAAATATTTTAAGTTGTGCTTTTCCTAGAGCTCTGCTTTCACTTATCTCACTCTTCTTTATAGCGTAGCTCAATTAAACAAACATTTATTAAGTTCCCACTGTTTTCAGCATAAAATGTCAGACACTTAAAAAGTACACAACACCTAGAGAGTAGTACATGATGTAAAATGGATAATTTTGATTTTATTAAGTTTTTTAAAAAAAATTTTGCACAGCAAAAGCAATGCAACCAAGATTAGAAGAAAAGCAGAAAGCTGGGAAACTTTTTTTTTAGAAGTGTCTCTGATAAAGGCCTCATTTCTCAAATGTATAGAGGACTGAGTCAAATTTATAAAACTAAGAGCCATTCCCCAACTGATAAATGATCAAAGGACAGGAACAGGAAGTTTTCAGATGACGAAATCAAAGTTATCAAAAGGCATAGGAAGAAGTGCTCTAAATCACTTTTGATTAGAGAAATACAAATTAGAACAACTCTAAGGTACCATCTCACATCTGTCAGATTGCCTAATATGTTAGGAAAGGAAAACGGAATGTGGAAAAATAGGGACACTAATGCGCTGTTGGTGGAGTTGTGAACTGATACAACCATTCTGGAGAGAATTTGGAACCATGCCCAAAAGGCAATCAAACCATGCATATCTTTTGACCCAGCAATATCACTACTAGGTCTGTATCTCAAAAAGACATTTTAAAAAGGGGAGGGGGGATGA
This sequence comes from Phascolarctos cinereus, assembly GCF_003287225.1. Taxonomy (NCBI): domain Eukaryota; kingdom Metazoa; phylum Chordata; class Mammalia; order Diprotodontia; family Phascolarctidae; genus Phascolarctos; species Phascolarctos cinereus. Next base: position 636,626,724 of record NW_027555847.1, read on the forward strand.
CCTATTTGTACAAATATATTTATAGCAATTATTTTTGTACTGGCAAAGAATTGGAAGTTGAAGGAATAACCATCAATTGGGGAATAGCTGAATAAGTTGTGGTATATGAATGTAATGGGATACTATTGTGCTATAATAATGAGCAGACAAATGTGGAAAGAATTACATCAACTGATACAAAGTGAAGTGAGCAGAACCAGGAGAACATTATACACAGTAATAGTAATACTGTACAATGATCAGTTTTGAATTATTTAGCTAATCTCAGCAGTACAATGATCCAAGACAATTCCAAAGGACTTATGATGAAAAATACCATCCACATCCAGAGAAAGAACTGATGGGTTCTGAATGGAGATTGAAGCATACTATTTTTCACTTTTAATTTTTTTTCTTTTGATCTGTTTCTTCTTTAACAACATGAATAATATGGAAATGTTTTACATGATTGCAATACATATGTACATATATAAAATATGCGTGTATGTATGTATGAAAACATACATATGTATGTGTATATATCTATATCTATCTGTCTATCTACACACTCACACACACATATCTAATTTCTTACCGTCTTGGGGAGGGGGGAAGTGAGGGAGAGAGGGAGAAAATTTGGAATTCAACATTTTTTCCAATGAATGCTAAAATTGTCTTGCAATTAAGAAAAAATAAAATATTGTATTTAAAAAGTGTAAAACATCAAGGATTGCAAAATAAAGTAATAAATTACATCATTATATATATATACCATACTGGGCAATGTGATGGTGACCAAGGTTCCTTCCAGATTTAACATCATATGCTTTCATTTTATATGGCATTCAATAGTTGTACAAGTTTGAACAAGTTATTTTTCCTCCCTGAGCTACAATTTTCTCATCTGTAAAATGGGAATAATAATATCTTGACTATTTCACAGAAATGTTATAAGGATTTTTAACAATTTTCTATGTAAAACACTTTGAAAAGTGAAAACATCATTTTCAGATAATATTAGTTTCCAACCAATCTGTTAGAGACTATGGTATAGAGAACTGAACATGGAAATCTTGGGGTCCAGGTTCTAAACCCATTGTTGTTTCTAATCTGCCAAATGTCCTAGATGAGCACTTTTCTCTTCTGGGCCTGAGCTTCTTCATCTATTAAAAATGATGTTGCTGGGCTCAATGACCTTTAATGTAAGGATACAACATTATTCATTTTCACCTTACTGTGAATTTAAAACACATTACCAAGGGTATCTGCAGGTTAAATCCTGTCTCTAAGTGTTCAAAAAATGACCCTGTCTTCTCTTAATAATATATCAGGGAGCAAGTCAAGGAGAGATTTTGGGAGACATCGACATATTATTGGTAAACTTGAAATCAAGCTACATAGACCTATATATAAGAATAGCCAAATTCACATATGAATTTGAAGACATTCTCTCCCTCTTAAAAAGTAGTATTTGAAAAAAAAAGTAGAAAAGATTTGTGCATTGTGTTTCCAATTGTTCATTTCCAAGTGGACATCCATGCATATACGCATGCATAAATGCATACACACACACTATCTGTCTATCTGTCTGTATGATATAGCAAGAATACTGGATTTGGAATCAGAAGGTCTGGATTCAAATTTTTAATCTTCTATGTATTTGCCATATGACCTTGGGAACATCTCTGGGATACAGTTTCTTTATCTATAAAAATGAAGTACTTGAACTAGATATGATATGAAGGCTCTTCCTGCTCTGAATCCTATGATTATTTGATTCTGTCTGGCAGACATTCCCTGTGGTTTCGAATATTTTTGAGCTGACAGCTGCGTCTCCCATTTCTTCAGGGAAGTCATTGTGTTAGCCAGAAAAGCTTCTTGAGTACATCTGAGTTCGGTATATGGGACAGGGCATCAAAAACTCAGGTCAGCTTCCTGGGGAAATAATGATGTTTTAGGAGCTGGTCAAGGTCCTGAAATTCAGTGCACCATGAAATGTTAAATGATTGAAATGGGTCATGAACCACAGAACAGAAGATGTTAAAGTTGGAATGAACTTTAGAACTCAGAGTCTTAGAGCATTGGAGCTAGGTTGTTAGATGTGGAAATTACAATATATAACATAAAAGACTAAAGCAAGAAAGATTATAGTACTGTGACAACTCCAAGTTAGACTGTAAGCTGCATGAGGACAGATGCTGCATCAAAAATAAAATTATGTCTTTCAGCATCTAACATAGTACTCTGCACAATTTAACCCTTAATAGTTGTTCATGACTGATGGAATAAATAAGATGGGTATTGAGTTAATATAACATTTGACCTAGAAGAAATATTAAAGTTGGAAAGGTCCTTAGAGATAACATAGTCTAACACCTCACTTTGAAAATGCAAAAAATAAACATCAGAGAAATTATATGATTAAGCAAGTTCTCATAGCTAGTTAGGAAAATCAGTACTAGACCACAGGTCTCTAGACTCCTAATACAGCATTCCTGGCCTTAAATGGCCCTTTTCCTCATCTCCAGAATTTTTTTAATAGTAGGGGGATAAAGAGAAAATTCTCTTCCAAAGCAAACTTGAAAGTAAGTGAAAGAAATAAACAACCACAGAGAAATTACAGTAAAACCCAAAGGAGAGTGACAGCATCTCAGTGTAAACAAGTTCAGAGCTGCCTGAGAGGGAACCAGCGATGAAAATAAATGGACAGAAAAATCAAAGCAGATGATGAAAACAATGACCAGGCCAGGGGGAAAGATAAAAGATATCTATGAGGTTTAGGACAGCATCAATAGAGGTGAAAGGAGCAAACTGGGGTTTATAAACATAGAATTTCACAATCACAGAATATCAGCTTTAGAAAAGAACTTAGACAATAAAATGTTGGCACCTAGAATGGTAGAGATAGAAAAGACTTTAGAAAATAGAATGATAGAAGATAAAATGTGAGACTGAATAATAATAAAAGTGAAAATTGGAAAGGACTTTAGGGCATGGAATGTTGAAACACAGACCATAGAATAGAATGTTAGATATGGAATGGAACTTAGAACATAGAACACTTTTATGTTAGAAGAAAAAAAAATAACAATGATATAGAATATAGGCATTGCCAGTGCTGAAAGGGAACTTTAAAGATCATCTATTATGACACCATTTCCAGAGGGTGAAACAGATGCAAAATGGAGGAAAAAGAATGGATTCCAAGAATCCTGGAGTTAGAAAAGGCTGTACAGGTCATTGAGTCCAATTCCATTGTCTGATATAAGAATTCTTGGCAAGTGGGCATAGTAACTTTACTTGAATATCTCCAGTGAGAGGGAACTCAGTGCTTAACGAAACATTCACTTCCACTACTAGGAAGTCTAGTTTTTACAATATTGTTCATATATGTTCATGTGCACATGAATGTGGAGGAAGGAAAGAGGGAGGAAAGAGAAAGAGTGAGAGAGTTTTTGTTGAGAGTGTTACATTTCCCTGTGGTTGTTTATTTCATTCACTTACTTTCAAGTTTTTTGAAAAAGAATTTTTCTTTGTATCCCTCTACCATTAAAAAAAAATTGTGGAATTGAGGGAAAGGGTGCCTTAAGTTAAGAACAAAAGACTGGGAGACTGGAGACATATTCTAGTACTGGTCTTCCTACTAACTCACTATGCAAGCTACCTAAATCATATACAGTTATCCCTTCCACATCACAACTTTCCCCATCTCAGTTTTGATATAATGATGGTCAGCCTAAGAAATTAAATGGGAATTTTTGGGAGTTTTGCAGACGCTGCAGATGACACACAAAGACCATCAGATGACACA
>NW_027555847.1:636635513-636735513 GCF_003287225.1 Phascolarctos cinereus
CAGGACTTGGGAACTTAATATTCTTGTGCAATATACTCCTGAGTATTTGGGAGTAATAATTGTAATAAAAGTAGCAGAAATAGTAGTAGTAGTTACAATCAGCTAACATTTGCATAGCACTTTAAGGCATGCAGAGTGTTTTGCATACATAAATGAAAGGAGCTCTTACCTTTTCCAAATGCACCAATCTGGATGAGCAAATCCCAGGCATCTGTGAAAATACTACTCTGGAGTGAGCTATATGAGGAGATAATCACACACAAATTGGTCCAATTCTTTTCCTGCTTAGTGGTTACCTCTATGGATTTATCAGTCATTCTGGTGGTTTCTAGTTGTGCATCTCCCCTCCTCCCTCCAATGTTGGAGGGAGGAGGGGAGATGACATAGGATTTGGATGGACATAGAAAGGAAGTGGGGAGGGAGAAAAGTTTATACATCTATAATTTCAAATCTCTGATCTCATTTGATCCTCACAATCACCCCATAAGGCAGGTTAGGACTGATACTATTAACCTTGCTTTAAAGATGAGGAAATTGAAGCACATAAAAGTTAATTGTCTCATCTGAGGTCACATAGCTAGTAGCAAAATAAAAAAAGTAATGCTTTGTGCTCTTTCCACTACAGTGTTCCTGAGAACAATGGGTTTGCAAAGTCAAAGGCTCAATTTCATAGAGTTGTCTTTTGATTTGGATCACTTGTGACCAATCAATGGCAGGTTTTTTTTTTTAAAGTTCCCAGTAAGCCCTCCTTGGAAGTCCATTTTAGTGGACTGGCAAAAAGTGGTCAAGCTTGTGTTTTGAAGTTTTTTCTTGATGCGTAACTGATGTGGTTTAGGGGTTCAGGGGTGCTGGGACCCCAATATCACTACACATTGGTCCTGCCTGAAAGAATTCGACCCAAGCCTTCTTTTGGCCAAAGACAAGGTTTATTAGAACATCTGCCATATTTGGGCAGACTCTTAAATATTCGGAACATTAGTAAGCTATTGGCTAGTAATCTGAATATTACTGAATCTGAGCCATGGTTAGTTTATAAGAATCTGAGCAGTGGCTAGATTATAAGAATCCCAGCCCATGGCTAGATTTTAAGAATCTAAGCATCTTAATGGAGACAAGATGGACCTTATATATAGAAAGACTGTGGGAGGGATCTAGGAGTGGCCAAATGGTCAGTGAGGTTATAGAATTACCAAGGGTGGGAAGTGGCCTGGGGCCATAGGAAGGCAAGAAAATGGAGGGGAGATTGGTATAGCCACAATGAAAGGCCAGTTGATGGGATTATAGCCTCAGGAGAACACCAGAGATCTGACCATGTGGGAAAATCCAGGGTTTTTCCTTTCTGGGGCCCAGATCCCAACCCCATCATTCCCCCCTCAAACAAATGGGAGCCACATTCTTTTGGAGTAAGAGGTGGAGGTCTTGGCTTCTGAAACTGCCTCCTGCTTGCAAGGGGCATCCAACCCCATCACAAAGTTGACTATATGAGTGATCCTAAGACTTTGATTATAGTCCCAGAACTTTGTGCCAGTCTCTTGAAGTCCACTGATCTCAGTTTTTTCACTAGTTAAAGGAGGGCAATAGTGATTTCCCTGATCACTTCCCAGGACTTCTAGTAGAATCAAATGAAATAATGGATAGGAAAGTGCAATGAAAGGTTGAAAGGTGCTTTGCAAATACAATCTTCCATTAAATCTGAGGATTATAGATTTTTGAGTGGGAAAGGACTTTCTTGTTATTATTCTTATTTCATACTATTTTCCTTCCCACATTTTTCATTCCGGTCAAGCTGACCTGCTCACTATGCACAAACTTCTAGCTGTTTCCTCCATGCCTTTCTATAAGTTATCTCTTACTTTTAGAATGAACTCCTTCATTATCTTCATCTCTCAAAAACAAAGGTTCCTTTAAAATGCACCTCAGGTGCCACCTTAATGAAGCCTTTCCAGATAAACCTAGTGTTCTCTTTCCCTTTGCATACACAATACAGCATTTATTCCTGGCTTGATAAGGATTATTCATCACTGCATTCCTGTTGAAAAGGTGGTAAGAGTTTGAGAAATGAGAGATCTTTTTGCTTATAACTTCTTAAAAAAAACACACACATAGGGTTCCAAGGTCTCTTTAGGGAGAGATGTCTGGAGAGACAAAAGATTTAGGGAAGCAGTCAATATAGACAAGCTAGTATTTCCACATGTCTCTGTTTTCTAGCTTACCTCACTAGAGACTTTAAAGAATTACTTCTTGGCTGGGGGCCAACTAGGTGGAGCAGTGGATAGAGCTGTGACCTTGGAGTCAAGAGGACCTGATTTCAAATCCCGCCTCAGACACTTGACATTTACTAGCTGTGTGACCATGGGCAAGTCACTTAACCCCCATTGCCTCACCAAAAAAAAAAAAAGAATTACTCCTTGGGTGGGATTAGCATCTGTCTCTATATTTGTGTCTCTCTGTGTGTCTCTCTGTCTCTGTTAGGATTAGAGAGTTTTGGTTATTCTTGTTCAGTCACATATGACTCTTCATGACTCCATTTAGGGTTCTGTTGGCAGCAAATATTGGAATGATTTGCCTTCTCCAGCTTATTTTACAGATGTGAAAAATGAGACAAACAGGATTAAGTGACTTGCCCACAGTCAAACAGGTAGTAAGTGTCTAAGGTCAGATTTGAACTCAGGAAGATGAGTCTTTCTGATTCCAAGCCCAGCACTCTATCCATTATGCCACCTAGCTGCCCTTTAGGATCAGAGTTACTGGGTACTTAATAAAAGTCCTTTGTTTAATTGAATTATATTTGTCCAACTTGCCCAATGAGAATAATCTCTTCACCTGGGCATTCAAGATCCTCCACAATTTAGCTTTATTCTTCTAGTCTAACCTTATCTCATACCACTCTCTTCCATATAGTCTTTGTTTCAATTAAACTAGAATTGAAATGAGTAATATGGTCAAAACAGCCATTGTGTGTTCTCAGCTTGAGAGAAGCCATTGAGAATTAAAGAAGGGAATTTGGTGGCCTATTCTGTACATTCAAAAAAGAACAGCAATAAGAAAGCACAGTAATTTCCTACTCTTTGTAATGTCATATGATGAGCATAAAGGATACAAAGATGAAATAAGAAAAGATCCTTGGAATGTTCTATCTGATGTGCAGATGGCAGAGAAAGCATAAACCCAGCAACTATCTCATTAATTAGAGTCCAAAGAATCAGAGAGAAGTAGGTACAATGGATAGAGCACTGAAACTGGAATGAAGAACACTGGAGTTCAAATCTGGATTCTCTGAAACTTTCTAAGTGAGTGACCTAGGTAATTAATTTAGCCTCTGTCTGCCTGTCTTCTCATCTGTAAAATGGGGATGTCTCCAACCTCCTGGCATTGTTTTGAGGATAAAATTATATGATATTTGTAAAGTACTTTACATACTTTAAAGCACTATATAAATGCTATCTTTTATCACTGTTATTAATTATTATTATAGCTTATTATTAGTTGTCAAGTATGTTGGCTAGGGGATCTTGTTTAGGTGGATTTGAACTAGAAAAACTCCAAAGCCCTTTCCAGATCTTAAAACTCTATGACATCCACACCCATCCCTCCAAAGCCCTGAACAAACAGAAGACTAGTGACATCATCTGATTTGGGAGCGGATAGATTTATTTGCTTCATATTCAAACCGTGAAGTTGCACAAGTTGAGCCAAAGGATAAGGAGGTTGTTTACCAATTTTTTTCCAACTAAGTGGTATGATTATATTACAGGGTTGCGGCTAGAGTATTAACTATTCAATTTGATTCAATGAGAAATTTTTAAATGCCAGCTATGTGCCAAGGACTGTGACAATTTGGGGAGGGGGGTGAGTGAGGAGACAAAAAAAAGATTCTGCCCTCAGAGGATTCACATTTTATTAAGACATGGTAGAAAAGGAATGAAAGAAGGAAGAGATTAAAATTGGACAGAGAAATGGAAACAGAACCCAGGAGTTTCCTCTATCTCTGGTTCCTTTGTTAGACATCAGAGGGACTTCAGATTTTTAAGTCCGACCTATTCCTAAGTAAGAATCTTCTCCTTTTGGTATTCTTTGAAAATGGTTATCCAATAATTACCTAAAGAACTCCAGTGAAGAGAGCTAATGTCTCACTACCTTATTACCAAAGCTGAGGAGAACATTTTTTGCACTATTTCACATGCATTAGTCTTGTCTCTCCAAATAAATGATAACCACTTGAGACCAGGGATTGTGCCTTTAAAAATCTTTGTGTCTCCCCAAACAGAATCTCAACCATCAAAGGTTATTAGTAAACTATTGTGGTATGAATTACTATAGTATATAGGATTTCTCTGTATCTAAGTATCCAGTATCAGTGCTATAAAGTTGTCAGAACTAGAATTTAGAAGCCATCTGGTCCATATCCTGCCTAAGCAGAATCAGTCAGCAATATCATAGGTGGTCATCCAATATTTGGTTAGAGAACTCTAGTGACAGAGAGCTCCCTACCTTACGAGGCAGTCCATTTAACTTTTCAATCAACCTAACAAGCACTCATTCAGTGCCCACTACAAGGCAGGCTCCCAGTGTTAAGTGCTAAAGATACAAAGATTAAAAACAAAATAATCCCTACCCCCACAGACTGTTTTCTCTAGGGGAAAACAATATGTACACAGATCTTAGTAAATGAAAAATATGTCCAAAATAGTTTCAGGTTTTACTAACAATTGGAAGAATCAGGAAGACCCTTTGTAGGAGGTTGCATTTGAGCTGGGCCTTTTTGGGGCTAAGTAGCAAAGGTGAGGAGGAAGAACATTGCTGGCATAAGGGAGGGACGTCCTTTGCAAAAGTATGAATATAGCACATGAAACGGAATCTGTAGAAAATAACAATAGATCAGGTAGGCTGGAATTTGAGGGGAGTTATGGGTGATGATGCTGCAAAGATAAATTAAAGGCAGATTTTGAAGGGTTTAATGTGTCAGATTGAGGGGTTTATGTTTTGTCTTAAGGGCAATGCTGTTTGTCTTTTGTTTTGAAGAGGACCAATGACATCATGGGATAGTGTTTTGACTAGTGTGTGAACTGAAGTTAATGAGGCAAAGTAGCACAAAGTCATCAGCCTCATTTTCTCTTCCAGAGTCATCAAAGTCTAGTGGAAGGACAAAAGTCAGGGATGCAGTGGATGGCCTTGGTGTCTTTGATGTTTGACCAAGTTCTAAGTACTCCAGAACATCTGCTTCAGATGCCTGTATGGTCTTTGAAACAAATTGTTCTCATCTGCCCATTCCTTAGGGGGAGAAATCTTCACATACTTGAGGTAGACATCCTCCTAACTCATTGATGGATTTGAATCATATAGGTTACCCTCAACCTGGTTTAGCCCATCCGCTGAGATGCTCTTACTGGAATGTGACCACTGCACATGCTACATCATCTTGATGCAATAGGTGAGAGCTGAGTGACAGGTAGATACTACAGGTGGATGAGCAGCTCTGAAAAGGGCTCAGCAGCCCTCACACCAGAGGTGCTCATCCTCCCTGAGCGCCCTATACACCTAATAGCACAAAGCTTGCTGAGTAGGAGACTAGCAGGGCCTGCATACTTTTTGAATATCAGTTTAGGAGTTGTGTGAAAGATAGATTATACAGGAAAGAGGTTGGATATTAGGAGATCAGTTAGGAAGATACTGCATTAGTCCATTCAAGAGGTGGTAAAGGTCTGATTTAAAGTGGTTGTGATATAAGTAGAGAGAAGTTAAGTATGATGGATATTGCATCAAAAAGATTTGAAAACTGGCTATGGGGTATAAAGAAGAATAGTTAGTTTTTTTTAAAAAGTTGGTCGCATCTAGATAGAGTGGGCCCTTTTCATTTAGAGAATGAAGGAGGAAATATAGAAAGAGACAGCTAGGGTAAATGAAGACTATACACATATGCATCATCTGATTTAAAAAATGTTTGACCAATTCTATCTATTAGTTAGTCTTCCATGACCCACGCACAATAAGTATAGTCAAAGGTCCATTAGGTAAACTTACTCTAATTTTTTACATTTAGATTAAATGTAACATCATGTAATAATATGGAGTAATGCAATAATTTAGAGAAAGCATACATCTAGTTGAGTTAAAAGTCTCCTTTCCCTTTGTCTCCCTCAAAATAAAACTGCACATCCATCTGCACATGCACCCAGGATCAGTCTATTGCCCAGTTAAGCAGTTTCCTGGGTTGCAATTACTAGTGTGTTTATTGCTCCAAACCAGGAAAAAGCAAGTACTTACAATGGCAATGTAGTAGCGTTCCTTCTTACATATAACAGATTTTCATGTATTTACTGACCTCTGTCATATCCCTTTCAAGTTTTCTCTTATCCAAGTCAAAGACCCCCAATTCCATGAATATATCCTCATAGTTTCAAGTTATCCTCATTATTCTTGCACCTCTACTCTGCACGTGCTCCAGTTTATCTGAGTCCTTTCTAAAATGGAATGTTTACAAAGTTGGCAAGTAGCACAAAACAATGCCTAATGCATAGGATGACCAAATCAGGATCCAAAAGTATATTAAGGCTGGAACAATGGGCCCAATGTGAGATGATGATTTTAGTAGGGATACATATAAAAATCTTGCACTTGCACTTAAAAAAAACCAAAATGCACAGATAAAGATTGTTGATGGATAATAAGAATGATGGAAAAGATCTGAATGTGTTAGTGGACTTAATAAGAAGCAGCAATATGACATGGCAACCCAAAAAACACTAATGCTGATGAGGTTTTAGGTGATATTTTGAGAAGGATGGTGTCTAGGTTGGGAGATGTGACAGTTATATAGTCCTCTGTTCCAATAAGAACATAATTTGATTATTGTTTAAAATTGTCAGTGTATATTTTTTCTTTAACTTTTTTGTAATTTTATTTTTAATTTATGTAAGAAAATAAGCATTTCCATAACATAGTACAGTAAAAAAAATAATCATATATGAAACTGCAAATCTACTATGCACAACTTGCTATTCCTTTCAAATATACAACAAAATTATCATGCAAATTTTTTTCCTCCTCCCTGCCCATTAGACACAAATAGGTATGTATATATGCATATATGAATGTATATTTGTATGTATATGTATATATGCACACATTCATATACATAAATGCATATATATGTAAAGTTATTCTACACATACTTCTATTTATCAGTTCTTTCTCTGGATGCAGATAGCATCTTTCTTCATATGTCCCTTATAGTTAATTTGGGCATTTATAATAGATAAAATAACTTATTCACTTAAAATCATTCTCAAAACAGTATTGCTGTTACTGTATACAATGCTCTCTTTGTTCTGCTCATTTTGCTCTTCGTTATTTCGTGCAAGTCTTTTTCTAAAAGCTCATCATTTCTTATAGAACAGTAGTATTTCATCATAATCGTATGCTAACAACTTATTCATCCACTCCCCAATCAATGGGCATCCTTGCAGTTTCCAGTTTTTTGCCACCACAAAGTTGCTATAATCATTCTAGAATGTGTAGGGTCTTTTCCTTTTCCCCTAATCATCTTTGGAAATAGTAGTAGTATTGCTGGGTCAGAGGGTATAGACAGTTTAATAATTCTTTGGGTATAATTCCAGATTGCTCTCCAAAATGGTTGAATCATTTCACAATTCCACCAACAGTGAATTAGTATCCCAATTTTTCCACATCCTCTCCAACATTTGACACTTTCTCCTTGTATCATTTTAGCCAATTTGGCAGGTGTAAAATGATATCTCCAGGTTGTTTTACACTCCTAATCTTAATCAATACATCTTTCTAAAAATCTCTTCCACTCCTTGTCCCTCAGTTTTCTCACCTCTGTAGAAGCTCAGAAAACTTCTAAACCTCTTCAGATATATACATTATTTCCTCTTCAACCCAGATGAAAGGTTCCAGTTCTGTTTGCCTCAGTTTCCTTATTTGTAAAAGTTAAATAATAATAACACCTGTGTCCCAGGGTGGTTATGAAGATAAAATGTGAAGATAATAGCTGCAAAGTATTTTGCAAGTCTTAAAGCTGCTAGGTGGTACAGTGGATAGAATGCCATGCCAGGAGTCAGAGGAACTGAGCTCAAATCTGGCCTCTGACACTTAAGTGCCTGTGTGACTCTGGGCAAGTCATTTAACTGTCTTTGAGTCAGTTTACTCATCTGCAAAATGAGCTGGAGAAGGAAATGGCAAACCACCCTACCATCTTTGCCAAGAAAACTCCAAAAAGGGTCATGGAGAATCAGACATGACATTAGAGGAGCACAACATATAGGCATGTGGAATGTCATTGAGGGCTATCTAATAACTCATTTAGAGAAAGTATTGGGATAGACAAGGTAGACCTAGTACCCAGCCACACAGCAAGGGACACCAATGCATACATTTTAAATAGGTTTTTGTAAATGTACATATTCAATTAAAGTCTATGCATGTTTGACTGTTTATAGGTATTTTAAAGTTGTGGATTCAGATAAAGTTTAAAACCAATTCTTAGCACCTTCTGCTCCACCATTTTGTCAGTTTCATCACAGCATCTAAAAGGGCCCATATAAGGCTGAGGGCCACCTTATATTTTTCTTTTGTGGGCACATCTTCAATGTCAGAATTATAACAAATTACATTATTATTTAGTGCTTCAGTGTTATGAAGCAGTTTCTTAGCACTTTCTGCTCCACCATTTTGTCAGTTTCATCACAGAATCAAAAAGGGCTCCTACAAGACTGAGGGCCACTTTGCATTTTTCTTTTGTGGGCACATCTTCAATGTCAGAATTATAATAAATGATATTATTGAGTGCTTCAGTGTTATGAAGAAGTTTCTTTACAGTAAACTTGTTAAATAGATATTACAATAGTGATTAACCACAATTTACAAATAAGGTAACTGAGGCTCAGAGAAATGACTTACCCATGGTTGGAAGACCTATTACTGTCAAGTCGTCTAATGCCAAAAGCAGGACTCTCTTCCAGTTACCCAATGCCTGTCATTTTCCGTGGCTTTCAGAGATTTCTTCTTTTTTTTTTTGTTAATTCACACTGCATCTGCAATAAAAGCTAAAATGTCTCTTGTGAGCAGTGATAAATAAAGGGCAAACTTCAAATTTTGCCCAAAGTCCACCAGTTTGCTTTTTCCAACTATATTCGTCACCAAGACTGATGATACTTGCTTCTTTGTGTGCGAATAGGGGAACAGGAATAAGCATTTACGTAGTGACTGCTCTGTGCCAGGCACTGTACTAAGCACGCATTACAAATATCACCTCATATGTTCCTCACAATAACCCTACGAGACAGATGTTATTGTTATCTCCTTTTACATATGAGGAAACTGAGGCAAACAGAGGTTAAGTGACTTTCCCTGGGTCATATAGCTAGTAAGTATCTGGGGCTGGATTTCCACTCAGGTCTTCGTAACTCCGAGACCAGTGCTCTATCCGTTGTGCCACCATCTGCCTCACATAGTATTTATCATCCTTCAAAGTACTGTTGCTTTGGTGATCAAATTTTATTTTCAAAACAACCCTGCCACGTAGGTAAAATGACTATTGTTAGCTCCCTTGCAGGGGAGAAAACTGAGTTTCAAAGAGAGAAAGTGACTTACCGAAGATAACACAGCTCCTAGGTGGTGGAAGCAGGAGTTAAAGCCAGGTCTTATGAAAGCTCTTTGCCTACAGGGACTATTTCACTTTTGTCTTTATATACTCAACACTTAGCACAGTGCCACAAAGTCTGACACATAGTAAGTATTTAATAAATGCTTGCTATACGATTGACTGATTGTGAATCCACATTTACACAACATTTATTAGGTTAAAAAGGGGAACAATTGTGGGAGGAAAGAAAAGGATCCAGAGAAAGAAATTTCTTTCATTCTTCCTACATTTGTCTTCAAGTGGCTTTAATTTAGAGATTTACTTTAGCATAAGAAAAAATTGTTTTGACCAGTGGGAACTATGCAAAAATGGAATAAGCTCCTCTGGCAGATCATGAGTTTTTTGTCACTAGCACAGGCTGAGTGATCCCTTGTCTATGTTGTAGACAGAATCCATGCTTTGGGTAGAAGTTAGTCCTGATAGTCTTTGAAATACTTTGTAGCCATAGGATTCTATGAGAGTATTTGACTTGAACTCATAAACATGTTGGAATGAGAACCATGACTAGAATATGTCTCTCGAAGGGTAAACTTCATCCAAAAGAAATAGGATAGGGAGCAGCTAGGTGGTGCATTAAATAGAGAACTGGCCCTGGAGTTAGAAGGACTTGAGTTCAAATCTGACTTCAAATACTTACTACCTCTGTGTCTTTGGGGAAGTCACTTAATCCTGATTGCAAAAGGAAGACAACAACAATTCTAGTTTCTGCACAGGTGTTTACATGTGGAGTGGGGCTGGTGCCCTCATGATGTTGGTAGGTTTTCTGGGTGCTTTGGGGCCATGCAGGAGAGTCACAGAACACGATGGGCTTGTTCTTTGCAGCCTTCTTCTCCAGTTGAATTTCTCCTAGAAACTGTCATTTGAGGAATTACCTATACCTACACCTATTACCATTTGAGAAATTCTGATCCACCTCAGACCCTGAGATTTCTCAGATTACTTATCCACCCCCATCCCAGTCATACTGATACCACCTCCACTCCCACTGGTAAATTCTTCCTTGGGATACTCCATTTGAGGAAATATTTATGCCAGCCATGATCACTTTGGCTCTACCCCTGACTCTGTGGATTATTTTCTAGCTTCCTTCTACCCTCTCCACTTACTTCCTTTGGCTCTCTTTTATGAATTATCTTCCTCCAATAGAATGTAAGCTCCTTGAGGGCCAGAGATACCTTTCTTTTTCTTGTGTTTATACTCTGAACACACCATAGTGCCTTGCATATAGTAAGCACTTAATAAATGCTTTATCTAATCTATTGTAATCTAGTGATTTGGAACTTTGATATCCAGGTATATTTGAAGGCCCAACAAAAATTGAACTCTTTTTCTCCACCAAAAGCAGAGATGTCAATGTTGTAATTTGCCTTAAGGATAATTTCATCCTTCAAAAGAACTACCCAGGGGCAATTCTGTTCTTGATCTGATTCTCATTAACAAGAAGGAAATGTTTGCTGGAATGGAAATAATGGGAACCTTGAGAGGAAGTGACCACTCCATTTTAGATTTTGTGACAGAGGAAAGGAAAGTTAGGCACATTCTGATAATACATCTCAAAAGTTAGAAGAGCAAATTTCCCTAATTCAGAGGAAGAATAGATAGTATGGCCACAGGTGGATTAACATTCTATAGGAAAAGGCAGCCCAGGAAGGATAGGAGACTATCAGGAATGAAATTCTTAGAATAAAAGGCAACTATTCTACTGAGAAAAAAGCCTGGGGAACTGTTATAGAGACCAAGGTGGCACAGAGGCAAATTTAGGCTTGATAGAATGACAAATTTTCCTAACAGAGTTTTCCCAAATCACAATGGGCTGCATTGGAGGGAGTAGCTTGCCACTCTTTGGGGGTCTTCACACAAAGGCTAGATGACCCTTTGCCAGCTGTGCACTTGAAGCTACTTTTACAGATTTGCCAGGTCATTCTTATTCAGGTACAAGTTGAACTATATGGACTCTGAGTTCTTTTCCAACCCTAACGTTATGTGAGAATTTTGATTTTCTGAAAATGAAATTGATTGGTTTTTGTTAGTTCAATTGGGTTTTGTGAAACTTGAAACACTAAATGGTGAATTTTTTTATTAACATTTTATCTGTGTGTGGGGGGGAGAGTATTGTCTTTGTCTTTGGTTAAATGAGAACAATATCCTTATATAACAACAAAAATAATTGTAACTTGCACTCTTGTCATATTTAAATTTTTCAAAACCTCTTTATATCTGGTTTAATTCAAGACTCAGCTCAAAGTCTACCTTCTGCAAGAGGTCTTTCTTGGTTTCCCCAGCTGCTAGAGCCTTTCACTCTGAGATTCCATTTGCTCACTATATATATTTGGTATGTACTTACACATATATAAACATATATATATATACGTATATATATATATATGTGTGTGTGTGTGTGTGTGTATAGATATATAAACATATATATGTATATATGTATATATATCTATATATATGTATATATATATATATGTATATATATATACATATATATAGACATATATACATATATATAGATATATAAACATATATATGTATATATGTATATATATATATACATATATATATGTATATATATATATATATATGCATATATATATATATATATATATGATTTTCCCCTCATTAGAATGGAAGTTCCCTGAGGGCACACACTGCCTTTGCTTCTGTTTGCATTTTAGCATAATTCCTGGCACATAATAAGAATTGTGCTAAGATATAAATAGAAGCAAAAAAAGTGCCTTAATTAATAAACATTTCCAGAATCCTTTTCGGTAATTACAAAGATCCATGTTCCATTCAGTTTAACAAATGATGTACAGAGTACTCTGATAGGTGTTAGGGATAAAAACATTAAATAAGATATAGTCCTTGAGCTCAAGGAGCATAGCAACATATGGTCATGAAGCACTTTGTGTTTATTAACTCATGTGCTCCTCACAGTATCCCCATGACATAGACAGAGTGAGCCTTGGTATTGCCAGTTTACAAGTGAGAAAACGATGGTTTAGAGAGTTTAAAAGATCCAGTTTGATCACAGAATCAGTAAGTTGTAGAGCCCAGACACAAAGCTCAAAGGACTACATTGGACTAGAGTTACTATCCCCTCTAAAAGCAAATAAATAGACCACAATTGTCTAGAAGGATAAGATGAATTTAATAAGATGGCGTTTAATAGGAGTAAGCATAACAACTGTGTAAAAACAGTCACTAATGCAGTTGTTCTGAAGTGACCCCATATTTTAACCTTGTTTGTCTTTGGCTACTACAGCCAGCCAGCAGGGGAGGGCAGTCCTACAGGAGAAGATTTAGCATGCCCTCTAATGGTATCTGTTGTTCAGCCATATCCAACTCCATTTGGGGTTTTCTTGGCAAAGATACTGGAGTGGTTTGCTCCAGTTCATTTTAGAGACAAGGGTATTAGGCAAACAATGACTTGCCCAGGGTCACACAGACAGTAAGTGCCTGAGGTCAAAGTTGAACTCAGGAAGTGTTTTCCTGACTCCAGGCCCAGCATTCTATCCACCTGGCCACCTAGCTGCCCACTTAATGGTATGTCCTTAAGGTTAATTACATCTCCTCATAACAACAGGCACTCAGCTCACTAACCCATCTGTTCAAATGCAGACCAGCCAAAATAGTTAGGGAGGAGCTGAGGTAGCACTAATCCCACATCTTCAGAATTGTGTGATCTAATCAAAATATCTTGGCTTATAGAAGATTCTTCCTCCCGTCTATAAAAGCAGGTTACCGCCTTGAATCTGGTTTCCAGTCTTTTGGCCCAACCAAGCTTTTCTCTCTTGGTACTAATAAACTCCTTTTTTTAAAAAAAAAACATTTTCTTCCTGGGTTTTCTCTCTTTAATCAGGGCAAAAGCCTGAACATAGAATTTTCCTTTTAACAAGACCGTGGCGGGGCTAAAAACAAATCAACTACACAAGAACGGGATGTAGGAGGCATAGCTAGCTAAGAGTTTGCAGATCAAATCTAGGGGATCTGGAGAAGTGCAAGCACAGTATGAGTTAGAAGTGGGAGATGAGAGCAAAAAAAAGTTATTTGATTTTTATTGTTCAATCATTTCAGTTATGTCTGATTCTGTGACTCCATTTGGAGTTTTCTTGACAAAAATACTGGAGTGGTTTGCCATTTCCTTCTCCAGCTCATTTTTCAAATGGGGAAACAGAGACAAACAAGGTTAAATGACTTGCCCAGGGTCACACAGCTAGCATGTATCTAAGGTCAAATTTGAACTCAGGTCTTTCTGACTCCAGGCCCAATACTCTCTCCACTGCACCACCTCACTGCCTGGCAATTTGTTCTTAGGCTATATAACAGAGTTATGATTTCCAAAAGAAGAGAGATTTATATATTTAACTATAATCTCTTTGTAGATGATTCCCAGACCTAAAGCAAGATGGTATAGCAAGCACATAGAGTGCTCAAGTTGGAATCATGAAGACCTGAGTTCAAATCTTGCCTCAGATACTCACTAGCTGTGTGACCCAGGGTATGGTAGGAGTAATATCCTAACTCCTCCCCTCTCTCTCCCACAGTCCAGGCATATTAGGGTAATTTTTCTTTAAAAAGTTATCGAGACTTTCCTCAATGCTTGATTGACTCAGAGGGCTAAAGGATCAGGCTATTGACATCACTTTCTAATTGCCTGAGTATAAAGCAGCCAAGAGAAATTCTGTGAGGGTGTGAAGGATGGGGTGGTTCTGATTGAGAGAAATCATTTTTCTATCATATTAAGAAGTAATTATTAAATTAGTATTAAGGCTTTTTCTCTTTATTTTCTCATTCAGGGACCAGCGCCTGTAGGTCAGCCAATCAGTCTCTGAAGGACATTGCTGATAGATGAGACTGCCCAAAATTCTCTGGGAACTTGCTCTACAATTTTGGTTAGGACCCCATCCATCCAAAGAGATTTTACTTCTATCTAGAGTGTAAACAGAATCTAATCTAGGTGAATTCCAGCCCTAAAGCATTAAGCCTATGCCCTTGCATCCCTCCACTAGAATTTAGGGTAACCCACCTCATGAAAGAGAAACTCAACCATTGCTCTGTCCAGAATCCTGGAGGTGGCTGACTCTGAAAATTCTCAGCAGGAGGCTGAAGACTTTTAGCTTGGTACATAGTAGATGTATAATAAGTACTTAATTAAGTGGACTGTCTGACTATATTCTACCTTAATCATACATCCACAGAATCATAGATATAGTACTACAAAGAGCTTCAAAGGTTATCTAGTCTAACCCACCCATTTTACAGATGAGGAAATTAAGCTCCAAGGAGTCTTAGTGACTTCTGTAAAGTCCTAGATTTTAAGTGTCAGAAGTAGGATAGGAACCTAGGTCTCCTGACAAAACCAATGAATAAACATTTATTAAGCACCTACTATGTTCCAGGCACTTTGATAAGTGCTGGGTATACAATAACAGACGAAAAATTGTTCCTTCCTCAAGGAGTTTAACATCTATTGGGGGAGATAACATGCAAACAAATATAGACAAAGCGGGCAATATACAGGATAAATAAGAGATAATTAACAGAAGGAATATACTGAACTTAAGAGGGACTGTGGAAGCCTTCTCCTAGAAGGCAGAATTTTAGTTCAGACTTAAAAGAAGCCAGGGAGGTGAGTAGGCAGAGTTGAGTAGAAAGAGTGTTCCAGGCATAGCGGACAGCCAGAAAAAATGCCAGGAGCTGAGAGATGGAGAGTCTTATTTGTGGAACAACTAGGAGACCAATGTCACTATATCAATGAGTATATGTTAGGGAGTAAGGCATAAGAGGATTGTAAAGGTAGGATGGGTCTAGGTTATAAAGGGCTTTGAATATCAAACAAAACATTTTGTATTTGCTCCTGGAGGCAATAGGAAGCCATTGGAGTTTATTGAGTAGAGGCAGGTGACATGATTGGACTTTTGTTTTAGAAAAATCACTTTAGTGGCTGAACGGAGCATGGATTAGAGTGAGAGAGACTTGAGGCAGGCAGATCACAATAATCTAGGTGTTAGGGGGTGAGGGACTGCACTAGTACTTGACCCCAGACTCAAAGACTCTTTCTACTGAACCATGCTGCCTGGGACACATCCAAAGGAAGGTTTAACTGAAGTGCATGCAGGGGAGGGTCACTAAGATGGTAAACAGACTAGACATTATTCCATATGAGAATTAATTGAAGGAATTATGGAGGAGAAAAGACTTAA
This sequence comes from Phascolarctos cinereus, assembly GCF_003287225.1. NCBI lineage: Eukaryota > Metazoa > Chordata > Mammalia > Diprotodontia > Phascolarctidae > Phascolarctos > Phascolarctos cinereus. The sequence continues at coordinate 636,651,390 of NW_027555847.1, forward strand.
CAGGAAGTCATATTAGCAATCTTATTTTCTTTGAAAGCATCATCATATGTAAAAAGGACATAAGATTTACTTTGCTTCATACCATAGGATACTCCACCATTCCATAAGACAATATAGGAGAAAGGGAACAAAATAATAGAGAAGGAATTATCACCAGGATAGAAAGGAAAACTTTCTAAGATTTAGAACTTGACAAAACATTCCTCGGAAGGTAATGACTTCTCCATCACTGGAGATCTTCAAATGGAGGCCGGATAACCACTTGTCAGTGTTCTTTTAGAAAGGATACCCTTTCAGTCTGGAACTGGACTGAATAGTCCCTGAGGTGCCTTTCAATTCTGAAATTCTGGGATTCTTTGGCCCCATGCCCAGAGAAGATGCTGCTTTCCTCTCTTCCATTCCATTTGTTGTTGTCTTAAGAGTGGGATAGGTAGAAGGGTAGAATACCATGAATAATAGGAGCTAGTTTGGAGATGTCTAGACAAACACTTTTTTGAAGGTAGCCATTTAATGGGGCCTATGCCTCATGTAGTCAAGATGTATTTAGCAGCCGGATTCCCCCACCTTTAAAACAAAACAAAACAAAAAGAAAAGAAAACACTCAGGTGTTATAACTATGTAAACAGAATGCCAACACAAATGCTCTCTGATCTGGAAACATCTCTGTCACTCTATTAGGGGATTCACTATCACAAATCTCAGAGCTTCCTTATTCCAACTTCAAGGTTACAGCACATTTTCCCATCTGTAACTGCCTCATTTCCAGATGGAGGCTCACAGAAGTTAGCTCTGCTGTCAGCCCAGTAACTTGATGGCTTTGACAGATTTTATTCTAAAAACAGCTTTCACTGTTCCTAAGGAACCACAATCAAGCCTCCAGGCTGCAGGGACCAGTTCACAGTGGCGGGTGTCTTTTTTTTTTTTTGGCCTAGACATCTCAGCAGCACAAGGCATGAAGATATTGACAATACACTTGGGAAGGACGGTGGCTCTGAACTCAGATGCTTAGATAGGGATATTCTCTCAAATAGAGATGACAAAGAGCACCTTGTAAGGTCTGTGGATTCTTCCAGCATCAGAGGAGTCCGTGGAACCACTCAGATACTAGCCCACATTCACAAATCATAGAATTTCAGCATCTTAAAAGGGGCCTCAGTGGTCATCTATTTCACTTGGACCTGACTAAAAAGACCATGCAAAATGGCAGCTGCTATATGATTCAGTTTTAGGGGGAAGGGCAGAAAGAAAGTTGAATTATTCAGTGCAGGTGATGTCTCTCAGTCTTATAACAGCTTTCTGCCCCACAGGCCCATGGAGGAGGATGGGGAAAGAGGAGGTAAGTTCTAGATTTCTGACGTAATTAGTATAGGGAACTCTCAATATAGAAACTACCTACATTCATGCAGATTTGCAACTTTAATGGAATTTACAGATTTAAAGGGTTGATATTGGGAGGGGGTGTTAAATGACTTGCCCCTAATTAATTATACAGATAGTATGTATAAGAGGCAGGACCTGAAGGCAGGTCTTCTGAAATCCAAGCTTGGCCTTCTATCTTCTGGATTAGGGACATAATAGAGTTAAAAACACATTGGACTGGGAGTGAAAAGATCCGGTCTCTTGGTGAGTGACCTTTAACAAGCTAGAGACCATAGAGATATAAGGGATCATCTAGTTCAACCTTCTTTAATCATTCATTCATTTATGTACATATTTAATTATTCATATCATTCATTCAACTGCTTCTTTACCAGGTGTCACTGGGAGAAGAATACAATTTAACCTCTGTTGGTTCAAGGCAGCTAGGAGGGAGGTGGCAAGGCTTCCCTAGGGAAACAGAACTAGAAATGTAAAGATGGGTGTCCTGGAAAAGCAAGCCACACCAAATGTGTATATTTTGTTTTGCAAGGTGGCAATGTAGCACAGTGGATAGAACCCCTGCTCTGGAGTCAGGAGCACTTGAGTTTAAATCTGGCCTGAGACACTTACTAGCTGTGTGACTCTTGGTAAGTCACTTAACCCTGTTTGCCTCAGTTTCCTCATCTGTAAAATGAGTTGGAGAAGGAAATGGCAAACCACTCCAGTTTGCCAAGAAAATCCTGAATTGGGGTGATGAAGAGTTGAACATGACTGAAACAATTCAACAACAGTGATAAAAGGGGAAGCCAAGAGGCTGGGGTGGGTGGGTGGGAAAGAGACAGAAAAGCAGAGAGATACAGAAAAAGAGACAGAAACACACAGATAGGCAGACAGAGAGAGTGACATGTAGAAATAGAAAAAGAGAGGAAGAGAGATACTCAGAGAGATAGAGGCAGAGAAAAACAGAGAGGAAGAATCAGAGGCAGAGAGAAGAGACAGTGAGAAAAGAGAGAAGGAAAGAGACTATTGAAACTAAAAAAAACTAATGAGCTCTTGGGATACTTATCCAGGAAAGCCAGTGCCTGAATCCTTTTTAAATCTCCTCCAGAAGAAGTCTAGTATGGGGACACCTTACTGAATTAAATCCCTGAATTAGAGCAGGTGCTATCATCCTGAGCTCTTTGAGAGAATGGGAAGAAGAGAACAGTAGAAGCCTCTCCTTTCAGCTTGTCCATGTCACCTGTCCCTACTGTCCTCTCTTCCCTCTAAGGCCAATACTTTTTCAGCATTGACAAAAGGCTAATCCCAGGATGGGGGAGGGGTGAGGGAAGATGACAGATTAGAAGGAGAAGACAAGTTAGGCAGAGGGGTTAAGGAAGAAGACCTTGAGGGGGGCACAAGATAGGGCATCCAGTTAGCCCCAGTTTGAGAAGTGATAGCTCTACTCTAAAGAGACATCACTAAAGGGGAGGATTGTCATGTAGACACTCCTCTCAGAAGTCATTCTAGACACCTGAGATTTAGCATACAGACTGCTTTTCAGGCATACCATGTCACTATTTTCTGTGGATAAAGACATTGGCACCCATAAGCCATGGTAATAGAAGTGTTGCTGATTGTTGTTGAGTCATTCCAGTTATGTCTGACTCTTCACAACCCTATTTGGGGCTTTCTTGGCAAAATATCTTTGCCACAGGAGTGGTTTTCCTTTTTGTTCTCATTTTACAGATGAGGAAACTGAGGTAAACAGGGTTAAGTGACTTGCCCAGAGTCACACAGTTAATAAGTGTCTGACTCCAGATTTGAACTTAGGTCTTCCTGATTCCAGGCCCAGTACTCTATCCACTGTGCCACTCAGCTGCCCTATAGTTGAAGTACTACCATGTTTACTGCAAAAATAGAGTTGGGTCATCAGAGAGATCCCTCCATCCTTCTTTAAGTTGGCAAAAACAGGTGGAAGTTCAGTATGGTGACCAGATCTGTCAGCCAGTATCCTCAAAGGGAGTGCTATAAAGTTGAAGTAAGATATCCAATCCATGGAACTGATGAATCACAGTCTTTTTCAAGGGAACTCCTTTGCATCAGACATTTATTTTGATAGACATATTTTCCTCCCACTCAGCCACCATTATCTTGATGGGCGGGAGTGTGAAGTTAGACTTATAGTTCCCCACGCTCACCCACATGTTGTTCTTGAAGTTCTTGGAGAACATGTGGTTGATGTGGGAGGGGATATGGACCAGATGGATGTGCTAGGTAGTGTTGGAGGCCAATGAATGTCACAGTCACTTTGTACTCTGCCCTGGTCATACAGCATCTGAAGTGTCATCTTCCAAAACTGCTCAGTTTCAGGCAATAGTTTAGAAAGGGCAATGATAAGTTAGAGAGCATCAGAAGATGACAGCCAGTATACTGAAGGGCTTTCACTCTTTTTAATAGGAAGATGGGTTATATGGAACTGGAACATTATATTTTGAAGAGCAAAAGAGCTGGGGTTGCGCCTAAGAATAACTTACCTAGCAACATTAAGTATAATGTGGAATGAAAAAAAATGAACATTTGTTGAAGAAAAAGACTTTCAGGTATTTGTAATAAAAAAAAAATCAAACCTCAATGGAACATTTGATAAATATAAGGAAAATTTGATAAGTATAAGGAAAACATTAGACTAATGATAAGGCACTCATTACAAACTGTTTACTCATTATATATGTGAAAATGTTGGAGCCAAGATGGTGGATTAAAGGCAGAGACTCACCTGAGCTGTCCTCCAAACCCCTCCAAATACCTTTAAAAATTAAATCTAAACAAATTCTAGAGCAACAGAACCCATAAAAGATGGAATGAAATGCATTTCCAGGCCAAGACAACTTGAAAGGTTGGCAGGAAAGGTCTATTGCACCACAGCGGGAGAGGAATGCAGTCCAGTGCAGGCCAGGCCAGCACAGCCCCAGGCATAGAAAACCAGGAGTTTCCTTGAGAGAGACTGAATCAGCATCAGCAGTGGCTGCTTCTGGAGGTCTCAGCCCACTGAAGACAAAGGGGTCAAAAAACTGGTCAGAAGGAGATTACAGGAGTCTTTTTGCTAGCACTGAGGCAGGACTTTGTTGCTTTGCCAATACTCAGATCTAGGTCCTCAGTGGCAGTCCCAGGGCGAGGAGGAGGCGTATCATAGCAGAGCTTGCAGGAACAGTGGAGGGCAGTTACAGGGTAGAAAAAAGTGTTTGTGGTTGCTCACAGACCAGAGCACAGGCCAGGAAAGTAGTAAACACCTTTCCTTAGATCATACTACCTTAGAGGAACTGAACATTTTCAGGTCCCTGGAAGTATCTCTCAGAACAGCTTCATAAAACCCTTGAAGCTTGGGACAGTGTGTCTTCCAGCCTGGAAGCAGAACTCTATTTTAACAAAGACTTAAAACTCAAGTAATAGGTTGGGAATATGAACAAACAATGGGAAAAAACTCTGACTATAGAAAGTTACTATGGTGACAAGGAAGCTAAAAACACACTCAGAAGAAGACAACAAATTCAAAACTCCTACACCCAAAGACTCCAAGAAAAATGTGAATTGGTCTCAGGCCATGGAAGAGCTCAAAAGGAATTTGAAAATCAAGTAAGAGAAGTAGATGAAAAATTGGGAAGAGAAATGACAGTGATGCAAGAAAGTCATGAAAAATGAGTCAACAGCTTGGTAAAGGAGACCCAAGAAAATACTGAAGAAAATAACACCTTAAAAAACTGATTAGACCAAATGGTAAAAGAGGTCCAAAAAGCCGATGAGGAGAAGAATGCCTTAAAAAGCAAAATTGGCCAAATGGAAAAAGAGGTCCAAAAGTTCATGGAAGAAAATATTTCCTTAAAAATTAGAATGGAGTAAATGGAAGCTAATGACTTTACAAGAAATCAAGAAACAGTAAAACAAAACCAAAAGCTTAGAAAAATAGAGGACAACGTGAAGTATCTCATTAGAAAAACAACTGACCTGGCAAATAGATCTAGGAGAGATAATTTTAAAATTATGAGACAGCTTGAAAGCCACAATCAAAAAAAGGGCCTAGACATCATCTTTCAAGAAATGATCAAGGAAAACTGCCCTGATATTCTAGAACCAGAGGGTAAAGTGGAAATTGAAAAAATCTACCAATCACCTCCTGAAAGAGATCCCAAGAAGAAAACTCTCAGGAATAGTATAGCCAAATTCCAGAGTTCCCAGGTCAAGGAGAAAATATTACAAGCAGAAAGAAACAATTCAAGTATGGTGGATAACAGGATAACAGGAGATTTAGCAGCTTCTATATCAAAAGATCAGAGGGCTTGAAATATGATATTCCAGAGGGCAAAGGAGCTAGGATTACAACCAAGAATCACCTACCCAGAAAAACTGAGTATAATCTTTCCAGGGGGAGATGGATATTCAGTGAGATAGAGCACTTTCAGGCATTCTTGATGAAAAGACCATAGCTGAATAGGAAATTTGACTTTCAAATAAAAGACTCAAGAGAAGCATAAAAAGGTAAAGAAGAAAGGGAAATTAAGGGACTTAATTTCTTATGTAGGAAATTAACATTCCTACATAGGAAAATGATATTTGTAACTCATAAGATCTTTCTCATTGTTAGGGTAGTTAGAAGAAATTTATATAGACAGAGGGCACAGGTGTAAGTTAAATATAAAGAGATGTATCTAAAAATAAAGGTAAGGGGTAAGGGAGGAATGTACTGTGAGAAGAAGAAAGGGAGAGGTAAAATGGGGTAAATTATCTCACTTAAAAGAGGCAAGAAAAAGCTTTTATAGTAGAGAAGAAAAGGGGAGGGGAGGGGAGAAGGAGTGAGTGAACTATGCTCTCATATGAATTGATTCAAAGAAGGGAATAACATACACATGCAATTGGGTATAGAAATCAAGCTTACCCTACAGAAAAGTAGGAGGGAAGGGAATAAGAGAACAGGGTGGTGATAGAAGGGAAGGCAGATAGAAGGGGTTAGTCAGAAGCAAAACTCTTCTGAGGAGGGATAGGATGAAAGGAAAGAGAGAATATCATAATGGGGGGAATAGGATGGAGGGGAATACAGTTAGCAATAGTAACTGTGAAAAAAATTTGAAGCAAATTTCTCTGATAAAGGCTTCATTTCTCAAACATATAGAAAACTGAGTCAAATTTATAAAAATAAGAGTCACTGCCCAACTGATAAAAGATCAAAAGATATGATTAGTTTTCAGATGGAGTAATCAAAGCTATCTATAGCCAGATGAAAATATACTCTAACTCACTATTGATTGGAGAAATGCAAATTAAAACAATTCTGAGGTACTACCTTATGCCTGTTATATTGGCTAATAAGACAAAAAAATAAATTAACAAATGTTGGAGGGGATATGGGAAAAATGAGACATTAATGCACTGTTGGTGGAGTTCTGAACTGATTCAACCAGTCTGTAGAGTGATTTGGAACTATGCCCAAAGGGCTATAAAGCCACCTTTTGTCCTAGAAATACTACTGCTAGGTCTGTATCCCCAAAATGAAAAGGGCCTATATGTACAAACATATTTTCAGTAGCTCTTTTTGGGAGGCAAAGAATTAGAAATTGAGGGATTGCCCATCAATTGGGGAATGGCTGAACAAGTTGTGGTATGTGATTATGATGGAATATTATTGTACTATAAAAAATTATGAGCAGGATACTCTCAGAAAAACCTGGAAAGACTTTCATAGGCAAATGCAAAGTGAAATGTACTGTGTACAAAGTAATAGCAATATTGTAAGATGGTCAGCCATGAATGACTTAGCTATTCTCAGCAATACAATGATCCAAGACATCTCTGAAGGACTTATGATGAAAGATTCCATCCATCCCCAGAGAAAGAACTGAGTACAGATTGAAGAATACTTTTTTTAAACTTCATTTTTCTTTATTTCTTTTGTCTATGTTTTCTTTCACAACATGACTAATATGGATATTTTGTATGACTACATATGTGTAACCTATATTGATTTGCTTTCTTTCTCAATGGGGGGAGGGAGAAAGGAAGGGAGAAGATTTGGAACTCGTAGTTTCAAATGCAGATGTTAAAAATTATTTTTCAATGTAACTGGGGGAAAATAAAATACTAAATTAAAAAAAGGAAAACGTTATCAGAATTCTTAAAACTGCCATCATTACCGAAATAGTTGAAAGAAAGGTTGGAATTGAGTTGTGTATGATGGGATGATTCTAAAAATAAAAATAAAATTGGATAGGAAAAGGCAAAAGGAAGCAATTATATTATAAAAATGGGGCATGAAAAGAAGACTTAAGGAAGAACTTACAGAGGAAGCAGGTGAATGTGGAAGGCTAGTAACATTAGAACCTTAATATAATCTGGGTTGAAGAGGAAACAATGCGTATATTTGGAAGGGTGTAGAAGTCTTCTGAACATGTAGAGAGGTGACCTGGGGGACAGTGTGGGGGAAAGACTTTTAGAAGGGTATGTAGATTGGGATTGGGGAGGTTAGGGGGAGAGAATAGGGGGAATTTTTGGAGGGGGTGGGGAAAGTGGGCGTAAAAGAGTGGGGTGGAAGATAAAGGATAGGGTAAAAAAGGCTAAGAAAGAAAATAGTGAGGAAAAATAAGATGGGGGGGAAATTCACAAATAGTAACTATAACTTTGAATGGAATGGGATATTTAGAGCAACTCTCTTTGTGGTGGCAAAAAACTGGAATTTGTTTGGATCTCCATCAATCAGGAAATGGCTGAACAAATTGTGGTGTATAGTTGTGCTAGAACACTGCTGTGCTATAAGAAAATGGTGAGCCTCTTAGAAAGGCATGGAAAGACTTGCACGAAATGATGAAGAGAGAAGTGAGCAGAACCAAGAGAACACTGGACACAGTAACAGCAACATTGTTTTGAGAATGACGTTGAGAGATTAAGTCATTTTAACTATTATAAATACACAAATTAAAAATAAAGGACATATGAAGAAAGATGTTATCTGCATCCAGAAAAAGATATGTGTATATACATATACATATATGTGTGTGTATATACACACACATACATACACACACACACACACGCACACACACATACTAATTTGTGTCTAATGGTAACCATCTCAGGTGGGGGGGAGAAAAAAGATTTATACTGTAATTTTGTTGTACATTTCAAGGGAATAGCAGGTTGTATATGATAGATTTGCAGTTTCATGTGCAGTCATCTTCTTTACTATGTTTATGAAAATCCTCGTTTTGTTCCATGAATTGAAAATAAAATAAATTATTTTTAAAAAGAAGGAACTGGGCATGTTAGGATAGGAAAGAGCATTTTGAAGGAAAACATAATAATTTCAAGTATTTGAAGGACCCCATGTGGAAGAAAGATTAGACTTGTTCTGTTTGGCCTCAGAAGGCAGATCCAGGAGCAATGAGTAGTCCTTGCAAAGAGCTGGAATTAGATTTGATGTCTGAAAATATTTCCTAATGTTAGAGCTCCTCAAAAGTGGAATTGGATAACTAAAGAAGTGATAGCTTCCCTCTTCCTTGGGGGTCTTTAGGCAGAGGGTGGACAAGTCCTTGTTGGGTATGTTAAAGTAGGAATTTCTTCTTGATTATGTGTTGGCTTAGATAGCTGCTGAGGTCCCTTCCGCCTTTCAAATTTTGTGATCTCTTGGAATTTTCACATTGAGATTTCCCAGTATCAACAGGTCCAGTACAAAAACATTTCTTAAGAAGCAAGCTGAGAAACAGAGAACTCACACACAAGTTTAGAACCCAGGAGCATGGAGAATGACACGTCAGAGATCCCTTCCTTTTCTCTCTTACACTAGACGTTACTGAACTTCTGCAGAATAGCCTTGGCTCATATAGTAATGCCAGTAAGTCAGTGAATTTGTGCCCCTAAATTCTCATTTCAGCTCTTGTTTCATGACTAGTCCTGCAAGAGCTGGCTTCCTCAGGTATCACTAGTACACTGAAGACAGTGGCTAACACATGTTCCTTTTCTTGTCTACTCTGTGTAGGGTCTAATGCTTTTTCCTCCTTGCTTTTAGCTGCATAAGAGCACTATATAGCACTGTATTGATTATTATCCATAATAACAATTAATCAGTAAATATTTATTAAGTGCTTACAATGTGCTGGGCACAGTGCTAAGAGATACAAAAAGAGTAAAAAAGACAATTCCTGCCCTCAGGGAGGTTACAATCTAATGGGGGAAACAACATGCAAACATGCACAAAGTAAGCTATATATAGGATAAATAGGAGGTAATTAACAGAGGGAAATAACTAGAAATAAGAGAGTCTTCAAATAGATCAAAGACTACATGCCAGGCATGTAAGGTGCAAGACCAGAAAGTTAGGATGGGGCTAGATGTTGGTGAGATCTGAATGCCAAACAAATCATTTTGTATTTGAGTTTGGTGATAATAGGGAGCCACTGGAATTTGAGGAGAGGGATGACATGATCATACCTGTGCTTTAGGAAAATCATTAGTGGCTGAATGAAAGATGAATTGGAATGGAGAGAAACTTGAGGTAGGCAGACCCACCAGCAGGCTATTGCAATAGTCAAGTTGTGATGTAATGAGGGACTACCCTAGAGTGATGGTAGTGTCAGAGGAAAGAAGAAAGAGTATTTGAGAGATATTTCAAAGGCAAAATCAACAGGCCTAATAGATAGGATATGAGTGGTAAGAGATACTGAGGAGTTCAGAGTGACTCCTAGATTTCAAGCACAAGGTACTAGGATGATCGTTTTGCTCAGTACAGTAATATAAAAAGTAGGAGGTGAGGTAGGGTTTAGGGGAAAAGATGAGTTCAGCTTTGGACATATTGAGTTTCAAATGTCAACTGGACATGCAATTCAAGATGTCGGAAAGACAGTTGGAGATGCAAGATTGGAAGTTAGCAGAGTTTGGGGAATGATAAGGCTGGGAGTCAAATTATAAGGGGTTTAGAAGAAAGTGAGAGGAGGGAGTGGAGGCACCCCTGGTAGACGATCGTTTTGAGGAGTTTAGCTACAAAGACAAGGAGAAATACAGGACAATAGTTAATGTGATGAAAGGATCAAGTGAGGGTTTTTTTCAGGATGGACATGAGTATAGTTACAGGCAGTAGGGAATGAACCAGCAGACAGAGAAAGATTGAAAATAAGTGACAAAATGAGGATGACAGAAGGGGCAATCTATTAAAGGAGATGGGATAGAATGGGATAACTTGAACTGAAAGAGGGGTTAGTCTTGGTAAGAAGTAAGGCCACTTCATCACATGAAACAGGGGTGAAGGAAGACAGTAATAGAAGACATCATTAGTGTCAGACATAAAGAAGATGAGAGAAGAGGGAGCTCATGGCAAATGGCGTTAATTTTTTTTTTCAGTATAATATGAGGTAAGGTTCTCAGCTGAGAGAATGGGGGGGTTACAACAACAAGAACAACATTATCATCATCGTCGTCATCAACAACAACAAAACTACAGAATATTGCCCTTTGGCCTGACTCGATTGCAAGTTCCTTGATCATATGGATTTTTAAACTATATTTTTCATTGCCAGCAAATCAATAAACATTTATTAAGAGCCCACTAAAAGTGGTCTATGTGTTCCATGGACTCTCACTATAACTCATTATACAGACTGTCCCTCATCTTTAGAATGTATGCCCTCCTTTACTTTTGAGAATCCTTCAAGGGGCTACTAGGTAGAACAGCAGGTAAAGTTCTAGTCCTGGCATCAGTGGAACCTAAGTTCAAATCCGACCCCAGACACTTACTAGCTGTGTGACCCTGGGAAAATCACTTAACTCTGTTTGCCTCAGTTTTCTTATCTGTAAAATGAGGTGGAAAAGGAAATAGCAAGCCACTCCAGTGTATTTGCCAGTAAAACTCCTGAAAAATGACTGAACAACAAACGCCTCCTTCAAATGTCCACTGAAGTGTCACCTCTCACATGAAGTCTCTCCTCATCCCATCCTCCCAGTCGCTAGTGCCCACCAGTTATTTTACCTTAGCATCCTACATAATTTGTATTTGCTTTTCTGTATGTGGTTGTTTCCTCCTAATAAAATGTAAGCTTCTTGAAAAGGAGAACTGTTTAATTCCTATCTTTATAACCTCTATACCTAACTCAGTGCTTGACAGAGTATGTTCTTAAAAATGCTTGGTGAATGAATGCCTTAATGAATAAACATGGAACTATTTACCTGGTTCCTCTCACATGTTCCATTTTGATGTGAGGTATTCTCAAGGGTTCACCACAGAGCCTGGGCAACGTATTCATATGCCCTTAGCAAAGATGAAAACCTACTACCCTTGTGTATTACTGTCCAACCAAACAATCGCTCAGCATGGTGTGCCCACATCAAAGAAAGCTCTGTACCCTATGAGCAAAGCAGAATTATAGTAACTCAAAAGAAATGTGAAATGCACAAATTTAAAGCCATCTCCACGTCAAATGTTCATATGAACTATTTGTGTCTGACCTGTGGTAGAGCCTTCCAAACTTGTATTAGTCTGATCAATCAATATCGGGCACACCATACCTTGACCCCAAAATAGTGATGTCATTTTGGTCTTCTCTAAGCACAAAGGACAATGACTGACCAATAGTCCATTACAGATTTAGAGATTTCCCCATAACATATATTATTTATAACTAGAAAATTCAAATGGTTCTGTGATCTCATCAGCGATGAAGACTACAACTTAATCATGCCTAACCATCTTCTGAGACATAGGTTCATGGTCTCCCATAAGTTCACCACAGGGGTTTCCACCCAAAGTGATGGAGTCCTCTCTCACTTTCTCCTGACATTGGGTATCAAAAGAGCACTCTGGTTGTCTACCTTTCAACTCTCCCTCTTAACAAGACCAACCAATCTTCTCTAAAGACAGCTAGTGGTACAGTAGAGATAATGGTGGGCTTGCACTCAGGAAGACCTGAGTTCAAATCTAGCCTGAGAAATTTACTAGTGGTATGACCCTAAGGAAGTCATTTAACCTCAGTATGCATCAGTTTCCTCAACTGTAAAATATAAACAATAACAGCACTTCCCTTGAGGGTTGTAAAGATGATCAAATAAGATTAATACTTGTAAAGTGTTTTAAGGCACAGTGCCTGGAACATAGTAAGTGCTATACAAATGCTTATTTCTCTTCCTTTTCCCTATTGTACATTTCACTGGTTACATACCTGGCTTCTATTCTTTAACATTCCTCATTGGCTGTATCTTGAAGCTTGTTCACACCCACTGTGAGTGGCTCCATTGTCTTCTGTATTGCCATGTCTTACAACTATACAGCAAAATCAGTAAAATTCTGCCTCTTAAAAACATATCTTTTTTCTTCTTGGAGAAATTTGGGGATGTTAAGGGAACTTACTAGTTTTTCAAAGGTAAACCATTCCATTCTCCTCCTCCTGTTTAGTGTTGAGTCCAATTAATTGTCTTTTCATAATATCTGTTCTGTAAATGCAAACTGAAATATAAGCTTTCAAGGTTATCCCTGAGATAACTCCATATCATAACCTAAACAATAACCATTCTCCATCCACTTAATCTCTCCTGTGAGGATGGTCAGGCCAAAATCTTTCGATACTACATTATACCAAAGTAAATAACTGTGTGTCTTTAAAGGCAGAATTTTCTGGCATTGTAATATATACATTTATTTTAAAAATACTACTCCTTGTGTTCTACTATCCAAGTAATATTCCTAATATCACCATACTCAAGTTTTGCCCTAAACTTACTACATTCCCTTATTTTAGTTGGCCCCAATCTATTTCATACCTTACCCCATCCCATTTGCTTCCAGCCTGATATTAACAATCCTGGAAAGAATACTGGTTTGTCTACAAGGAGACATATATTCATGTCCTTTTAATCAGTTACAATTATCACATGTAACACTTAACTTTCTGAGCCTCAGTTTCCTCATTCATAAAGTGGGTATAATTCTTGAATTTCCTACATCATCTGATTGTTTTTCAATTCAATTAAACAAATATTAATTAATAATTTATTACATACAAGGCCATAAAATGGGCTTGTGATGTCATTGGTGGTTATGCTTCCTTCTAATACATATCAAAATCCATCCATGTCAGCACACCCTATGTAGTTCATTAACAGTACGTTCACTCACACCTTGGTAAGGAATTTTTTGGCCATGACATCTGATGAAACAACCAAGGGATACAAAGATAAAGGAAGACAATCTTACCTTAAAGGAGTTTACATTCTAAGAATATATGACATGTACATAAATTTGTATGACACAAAATTAAATATAAGGGCAAATAGAAGAATCAGACATAGTTCCCAAAGACAAGTTGAAGAAGAAGAAATGATGTTAGCAGTGGGAATCAGGAAATGTTTCATGGAGAAGATGGCACCTGAGATCAATCTTATCAAAAATAAAAGCCTTTTGAAACTGTAAAGTCTATGAAATATGAGCTGTCATTATTACTGTGATTGTTATCATTATTAATATTGTCATTTCAGGAGACCAACATCAAAACCAAAAGGGAAAGCTCCATGTCTGGGGCTTTCAAATATTTCTCTAGAAGGTTAACTAAAGGTTTAAGTTCAGGTTTACTGATAAAACACCAGTCATCTCAGACTTTCTCTTCTAAACTAACTACTAATCAGAGTCAATCCCTAAAAAAGTCAAACTAATCAGTCAAAGCACATCCAGGCATGGTGTACGAAATACTCTGAAGGGACTGAGTGAAGGAAAAATACAGACACATCATAATTGCCGCTATATCTCTCCACACACACTACTTGTCTGTACCATGAGGATGGTTAATACACCAAGAGAGCACAAGGAATAGCTCTAAAAAGGAAGGAAGCCTCAGGTTACCCACACATCTGATGTTCTGGTCTCTGTATTCCCAAGGATTTCCTCAGTTTCTCTCTCTACTACTAAATGAATTCTGCCCAGGGGCAATGGGATTTCAACTGGTCAGTCAATCAGTCAGTCAGTTAATAAATACTTATTCAGTTTGTATTGATTTGCCAGGCCTTGGGCTAAGCACTGGGGATTTAAAAAAAAAAGCAAAAGATAATCTCTCAAGGAGGTCACAGCCTAATGGGTGGAGATGCAAACAACTATGTGTGAACAAGATAGACACAGGATAAACTGGAGGTAATCAAGGAAAGACACGAGAATTAAGAGAGATTAGGACAGGCTTTTTGTAGAAGGTGGGATTTTTACTGGGACTCCTAAGGAAGCAAGGAAGGCAGGAGGCAGAGACAAGAAAGGAGAGCATTCTAGATGGAGTGTCTTGTTCAAGAAACAGCAAGGAAGCCAATGGCATTTGATAAAAGAGGATTTGGGGGCGGGATAGGTATAAGGTGTAAAAAAATTGGGAAATTCAAAAGGAGGCAGATTATGAAGGGCTTTGAATGCCAAAGAGAGGATTTTTTATTTGATCTGGGAGGTGAAAATAATTAGAGTTTTCCATTATCCTTAAATATCCCTAGTTAAATATTGCCTCCATGTTGCAGAATATTGGCATGAAACTTTCCTCTACTTTCTTATCTTTTTTATCTCTCCTGAGGTCACCTAGTCACCATGCTTCCCATAAACCAGCCCTTATGTAGTATGTGGGGGAACCTCTGAAGTCATACGGTGAGTCCTCAAGACAGGACTACTTCAATCAATTTTTTGTGTGGGTCAGCATCTACCTAAGCTATGTCTTATGGGTTGCTATCTATGTTTTTATTTTGTTTTTAATCACAGGGAACACATTTAGTCCAAAGCAAAAATAATTAATGAAATAATATAGTAATAAAAGTAGTAATCTGAGTTTTCTCAAATAACTCCAGAATACGCTTTCCAACAGATACCTACATTATCTCTCTCACACACACACACACACAGAGTAAGGACTTGGAAGCGGGGTATACACATGAAAAAACATACACATATGGAAACTATATTGCCAAGGCATAGAAATGGTGGAGCCATAGATATGCTGATATCTCCTTGTGATATCTCTTTGCTGCTCCCACTGGGACTGGGCCTCACTGGACTCCGTCACATACAATTTCTACTGGAGATGTGATGTGTTCCCTGCTGGTCTCACTTGGACATTTACTTTTCACTCCTTTGCTGGGCTCAGTTGTCTCTAATCACTGCTACTCTTCCAACAAGATTCATGTATGTATATGAAATATATAAATATACTTAGATGCATCCATGTAAATTGTTACATATATATATGGGGGAGGGGTGTATCTATATGTGTATATGTACATACATACATAAATGCATATGTACCTATGTGTATTTATTTGCACACATTTATAGGTTTATATAAAGCACATATACAGATATGGATAGGAATGCATTTAAATGGGGGAAAGAAGAAGGTAAAGGAGTTTTGGACTTTAAAAATTAGCAACTGGAAGACTCTGAATCTTGAAAGCCCTTAGAAGCAGGCTGGAAAAAGTAGCCTATAAACAATGCTGAGTAGTCATAGTTTCATAGTTATAAATTTAATAGAGAGACCTAAGGGTTTTCTAAGTCCAAGAGTCCAACATGCATGCACATATGCATGCAATACAAACACATACACGTGTATGTATATGCATGTACACATATACACAAGATCTTGTGTGTCTATGAATATGTGTTATATATGCACGCATACAGATATAACATCAATAAGTCATACTGTGGTAAGTATTCAATTCTTTCTGCTCCTTCATCTCTTCTGGAAGGGGTAAAGCTGAATCCTATCAAGGCCTATTTTACCTAGACCCTACTCATTTCCATCTTTTCCTCTTTAATTACCCATACATTGTTACAACAATTCACTTTTAGCCTAGGGGTAATATATTAGCCTTTCAGATCCATGTAGACCTATTCCTCTGCTGCTTTGTCCAATCTATATCTGACCAAAAATAGTTATTAGTACAATCACAATTGCACAGGGCCCCAAGTTAAGAAAATTCCTAATGTTTAGATAAAGGTTTGTTTCCTTGTCCTAATTTTAATTTTTATGTATCTCTACCTAACCTCTGGCCTCTTTATGTTTGACTCAAAATCAAGATACAAGAAATATTCAAGTTTAAAAAAAAAAGGAGCAAGCAGAATATACTACAATATCTACTACCTGACAGTCACAGAGAGGGAAAATTGTGAAGCTAGCAGAACTCCTGTAAGTCCTTGAAGAGGTGGATACAACCAATAGTATCTGTTGAAGTCCAGGATGTTTGAAGAGCCTGAGGCCCTAACTTGCTCTCTCCTTTGTCTGTCAAAGCCCAGTACCCCTCTGCCCTCTTTTGGTTTCCCCCTTTTCATTTTATTGCCTCTATGACACTTTTTTTTTCTAATTTGTCTTATTGAGACTGGTGTGGGGCTGCTACTACCTACAATCCTCACTCCTTCCAGATTTGCAGATTGCATGTGTCCCTTTAAAAACTCCCAGTATGACTCAAATCCACCTTCTGCCTCAAAATTCTTGGCAATGCAAATCAGCAATGAAGCTGAAATGAAATTCTTACCCTTCTGACCTACAGATCATGAGATACGCATTGTCTTCAAACTGCTACATCTATATGGCTAACAATGAGCCCAACTTGAAGTCATATATTGTGACATTTGCTCCTGCCATTTTTCCAGTTGCCCTTGTCCGGGTTGATTTCTACATGTCCATAACCTTCTGATGCTATAGTAGTGTCATACTATATCTGACCAGAACAAAGTATGGTGAAAATACTCTGGGCATGATAACCTACAGTTATCAGTGGCCTTTGACCCACATCTTTGGAACAGCTGCATTTAATAAGAATGTCTTATTCCTGTCTTGACATAATGTATGCTCAAATATTCACTGATGAAGAGATTCCCTGCAATGGTGTTGATTACAGCTCATTCACGTCTGTCTGTTCTGTGTTATCTGCCACTGGAGGTCCCAATGGATCACGAACCTACTTTAATTCTAGCTAGGATTGTGAAAGTGCCATTGGAGCACACACGTCCCAGTGTGAAGAGCTCTTCTTCTTATCTCTTCATTCATTTCTTGGATGGCATCCTTTATTTTAATTTTCTTCCATTGTTTTGTTTTGTTTTTTCCCCAATTTTATTAATTTATTGATTTATTAACAATCACTTCCACATGCTTTTGAGTTGAAAATTTTTCTCCCCCTTCTTCCCCCTGACCCTCCCCAAGACAGCGCACAATCTGATATAGGTTTTACATTTACATTCCTATTAAACATATTTTCACATTAGTGAAGTTGTAAGTAAAAATTAAAACCAATAGGAGGAACCATCAGAAAGATGAAATAAAACTCAACAGAAGGTAAAAATAAGTGATAGCGATTCAACTTCTATAGTTCTTTCTTTGGATGTGGACAGCATTTTCCATCCCGAGGCCTCTGGAGATGTCTTAGATCCTTGTAATGCTGAGAAGGGTTCAGTTTAACAATATTAGTCATCGCATAATGTAGCTGTTATTGTGTACAAAGTCCTCTTGGTTCTGCTCACTTCACTCAGCATCAGACCATATAGGTCTTTCCAGGTTTTTCTGAAGTCAGCCTGTTCACCATTTCTTTTAGCACAGTAGTATTCCATTACATTCATATACCACAACTTGCTCAGCCATTCCCCAATTGATGAGCATCCTCTCAATTTCCAGTTCTTTGCCACCACAAAAAGAGCTGCTATGAATATTTTTGTACATGTAGGTCCTTTTCCCATTTGTTTGATCTCTTTGGGATATAGCCCTAGAAGTGCTATTGCTGGATCAAAGGGCATGAACATTTTTGTAGCCCTTTGGGCATAGTTCCAAATTGTTCTCCAATATGGTTGGATCATTTCACAACTCCACCAACAATGTATTAGTGTTCCAATTTTCCCATATCCTCTCCAACATTTATCATTTTCCTGTTTTGTCATGTTATTTTCCTCCATTGTTAATGATTTATAACACAGTGCAGCTGCCTTACACCCACTATGAACCTTTCCATTGTCCTTTTTGGAATATACAATTTTAATTCCCTTGAGATTACAGTGTTCTGTGATAATAACAGATAAAATATTGGTATTTTTTTAATAGCCTTTTATTTGCTGGGGAAATTGGTGGTTGGGAAAAGAATTTTATAAGTTCCCAGTGGCAATCCATCCTGTTCTTTCTCCTATTTAATTCTGGGCCCTTAATTCTTTTCAAACTGTAGTGTGTGTGTGTGTGTGTGTGTGTGTGTGTGTGTGTGTGTGTGTGTGTGTGTGAATGCATGCATGCACATGTGCGCATGTGCTTTAACACAAACATGGTAAATTCAGGCACCTCGAACCTGAGACAGCTTTATCTATACATGTGTACATTTTCAGGGAATGGTCCTTTTAAAAATTCATAAAGGAAATTTCTGGATGGGGAAACTCCCTCTACTAATGCAGATCAGCACCTTCTGTGCAATGTATTGCCTTAGAGAGTCATTTAGAGCACTGAAAAGTTAATTAAGTGACTTGCACAGGGTCTCACAGCCATGTTGTGTCAGAAGCAGGGCTTGAACTCAGGTCTTCTGGGTTTTGAGGCCACTTTCTATCCACTACATAATGCCCACACTCATGTATGTCCATATAATTCATACAAGTATATGGATATATACACCATGCACAATAATATGTTGGAGTTGTTGGCTTGTACTGTTTCTTGAGAGTTAATTGTTAAATTTTCAGTTTATTTACACCTCAGAGACCTATACACACTGAAAATCATGGCCTGATTTATTCTTTTTTTTTTTGATGATTGTTTGGACTTAAGATAGTGATGGAAAAATGTTAATAAAGCAAATCAAGCTTGAAACTATGTCATATGCAACCTCCCCCCCCTTTTTTTTTTGGTGAGCCAGACATTTACTCTCTTAATTATTTCCTATTTATCCTATATATAACTTGATTTGAGAGCAGCTAGGTGATACAATGGGTAGAGTACCACCTCTGGAATCAGGAGCACCTGAGTTCAAATTTTGCCTCAGATACCAGCTGCGTGATCCTGAGTGAGTCACATAATGCTATTTGCCTCAATTTCCTCATCTGTCAAATGAGCTGGAGAAGGAAATGGCAAACCATTCTAGTATCTTTGCCAAGAAAATCCTACATGGGGTCATGAAGAGTCAGACACCACTGGAACAACCACAACATACCTTGCTTTGTATATAGTGGTTTTCATAACGTCTCCTCCCATTAGATTATAAGCTCCTTGAAGGCAGAGACTGTCTTTTGCCTCTTTTTGTATCCCCAGTGCTTAGCACAATGCCTGGCCCATAATAGGCACTGAATAAATGTTGATTAATTGATTGATTGATTGACTGATTATTATATATGCACATTCCTAGCTATGTACATATTCTACAGATATACATAGCTATCTATATATGTATACGTGTGTGTTCATTTCTAAATGTATATACAGATGATAGATCAAGCATTTATTAAGTACTTATTAGGTGCCAGGCATTGTAGTACCCACTAAAGATCCAAATACAAAGAAGTAAGAACCTATTTGCCCTCAAAAAAGCTGAGATTCTAAGAGAGAAACAACATACATGAAGGAGAGGCAGAAAGTAGAGGTGGAGCACGGCATGGTTTGAAAATGACCAAGGAAGTCCAGTCAAGGCCTGGGCTTGGACAAAACAGAGATGAAACTGGGCAATCAGCTCCCAGAGGGCTTCTAGGAGCAAATTCTAAGCTTCCAATGTATATACGTATATGTATATATGTATATGTATACATGTTTATGTATATATACATATATGTGTAACTATGCAGAGTATATTATATAGACTACATATATTTTTATATATACATGTAGACTTATGCGTGTGTATTTGCCTGTGTCTCTGTATATGCATGTGTATGTATGTGCCTATGTATATGTATAGGTATAGCCATGGCTATGTTTGAATATGCATGTAGTTGCATATATACATGTACATATGTTTATGTATATTTACCCATGTGTGCTTGCATATAAACATATACACATATTATATGTATCATATAACATAGTTTATATCCTATATTTTATTAAAATATAACTTATAACATTCTACATAATATACATAACAGTGTTTTTGTCAGACCAATATGAACACTTGGTGTAAATTGGAATCCCAAAAGTCCCAAAGTCCCAAAGACAGTTAGATAACTGTCATTTTCTTGGTCTGTTTCTTGAAAGGGAAGCTTCTCATTGAAAGTCTATCAGGATCCTTTATCTGCCTTAAAAAAATAAAAACCGACACCATCTGAGACATTGTACCATTGCTTTTCTGGCTGCCTTGAGCACCTTTCATGAGGTCTTTCATGGACAACATTTAAGGGCTATGATGCTGCCCTTCCCAAGTAGTTTATCTTTCAGAAAGTTAAATGGTATCTCTGTAAATTGGTCAGAAGGAAGCCCTACTGTCAAATTCCTGTGCCCAGTAAATAGTCTTCAAAAGGTTTGTGGCTTTATCTGGAGTTCAGTTGAGCTTCCCAAAGTTCGGCTTTTAAAACCTTTTCTTGCCCTTCTAGATCTGACTGAAAATTCTGACTGCAGTTCAGTAGCAGCTCACTGAAGTCTCCAAGCTGGCTTCATGAGAAGGTCTCTGTTCAACAGACTTACATGAATGAAGAGAAGTTGAAAGTAAAAATGGGCTATTATTCTGAAAACTGTTGCTAGGTGCCATAAATATACTCCTGCAATGGGTGTCCTATTAAAACAGAATTTAACTCAACCACCTGTTTCCCAGTTTTTTGGTCTGCAATGTCTTCTCACTTCTTACAAGATAAAGCCTCAGCTGCTTAGTTAGGTAATTCAAACTTCCCTCCCTCTAGGTCTTTGTTCAAGTTATGTCCCAAAATTGCTCATTCCTTCTCCCCTCACCCACTTTGAGTTTGCCTGTCCATAGGATTATAATTAGCTTTTAGAGCCAGAAGGAAGCTTAATAATCACCTCATCCAACTTTCCTATTTTACGTGTGAGGAAACTGAGGATCAGAGAAGTTAAGTATTTTTCCCATCTCTTTCCTTTTTTTCTTTACTTCCTTCCTCCCTTCTTCCCTCCCTTCTTCCTTTCCTTCCTTCCTTCCTTCCTTTCTTCCTTCCTTCCTTCCTTCCTTCCTTTCCTTCCTTCTTTCTTTCTTTCTTTCTTTCTTTCTTTCTTTCTTTCTTTCTTTCTTTCTTTCTTTCTTTCTTTCTTTCTTTCTTTCTTTCTTTCTTTCTTTTTCTTTCTTCCTTCCTTTCTTTCTTTCTTTCCTTCTTTCTTTCTTTCTTTTCCTTCCTTCCTTTCATCAATTATCAGTCAGCAAGTATTTTATCCTACAGGCATTAGAAAACCACTATAGTTTAATAAAGGAAGAAAGGAAGAAGCTCAGAGTATTGTAATGAGAGCCTACACTTTAACCCATGTGTATCTGACTACAGATCTGTCCATCCATCCCCACTGCCATTGTGCCTCTTTTGCAACCAGATGGAGCTGTAGCTACAGGGTTGGGCTTGGAGTCAAGAAGAACTGAGTTCAAATTCTCTCTTATAAATTTATAAGCTGTGTGACTTTGGGCAATTCACAGGAATTGAGCAATTATGTGAATTGCCCAAAGTCACATAGCCCTGCCCACTTGGTCTTAATCAGTTGCCTCATTTGTAAAATGGAGATAAGAATAGTATCTAGCCCACAGAATCGTTCTAAGGATCAAATGAGATAATGTGTAAAGAACTTTGCAAGCCTGAAGTGCTCTATAAATTTTGTTATTTACTTTCAGCTTTTGATTAGAGTTGCTTCTAAACCTCTGCAGCTAGACTGTAAGTTCCTAAAGACCAGAGACAGCATGGAAGGTAACTTGTTCATCCTAGTATACAGACTCTATATAGGAAACTCCTAATGCCTTACATATATTTGTACTTTCATCAATATGTGTGAATATGAGCAGTTAGGTGACACAGTAGATAGAATTCTGGGGTTGGAATCAGGAAGTTCTCATCTTCCTGAGTTCAAATCTGGCCTCAGACACTTACTAGCTGGTGTGCCCTGGGCAAGTTACTTAACTCTCTTTGCCTCAGTTTCTTATCTGTAAAATGAGCTAGTGAAGGAAATGGCAAACCAACTCAGTATCTTTGACAAGAAAACCCCAAATGGGGTCACAAAGAGTCACACGTGACTGAAAAACAACTGAACAGTGTAAATTAAATAAACAAATGAATGGGTAAATTGGAAACCTGGGAACAACCACTCTGGGAGTTGGTAGAGAAAAATACTAATATATTAATTAATACGTGTCTGAGAACAGATAGGCTATGATAAGATTTTAGATTTGATTACTAGCTCTGCCTTCTCTACCTTCTGTTTGTCCTGATGGTCTTTGAAGTCCACAGATATATAAATACTTCCTCCTTTTCCTCCTTGTCCTCTTTATCTTTTACTTCCTTCTCCTAATACCACCACTACCATAACCATAAGCACCATCACAACTACTAAATAGAACTATTATTACTATTAATAACTATTACTGCTAATTGTTATTATCAATATGTTTATAGTTAATGATTACAACTATTAGTGACTGGGAGAAATAATCTTACTGTATAAATACCACTATTTCTATGATTATTAGCAGTAGTATTATAAAGGCAGAATAATGGAAGTGTAAAGATGGTTTTATTTTTCTTTGCTGCATTAGGAGGTATGAAGAATGCTTCAATCAAATTTGATGGAATTGTAGGATGGTTAGCCATTGGCTGGCTAAATGATCAGCTATATGCCTAATAGGGTGCAATACGCAAGTTTGAAAGCTCTGGGGACAGCTGATATAGGAGAAGCTTTGGCAAGGTGACCGAGAGAGTCATTTCTGGCAATCAAGAAGAAAGGAGCTATGGAGGAAGAATTCAGCTCTTGAGAAGAAATCAGCTCTTTGCCTTTTTCCTTATCCCTCTTCCTGAGTGCAGCATGGTGGGGAGAATGGCTTTCATTCACCTCATCTCCCACCTTTATTGTAAGGGTCATCTTGCAGATGATCAACTCATCCAGGAGGAGATCCTTCACCCAGCAAAGATCACATATAAAGAGTCCAGCTTAAAAATTGAGGTAAATAGAGGAGAAAACACTAAGCCCTAATTAGAGTGACCTGCCCACCAGAAATGCTATGATGAAGGAAAGGAAAGTAAAGAAATTACAAGAAGAGAAGAAAATCTGTGGACTTAGAAAGCCAAAAGTACTAATTGCTTGAACCACTTGTTTTCTCTGTGTGTATTCCTCTCAACTAGTGTATTCTGTGTTTGTTCCAACTCTTCACACTGATACTACATACGCTTGTGGTATAGCAAGTCCTATGTCTAATGATGGAAATGTGTTACTATGGTTTATGCTATATGATTTCAGTAAATAGCTTCACTTTGAGCTAATTGTGTCAAGTGACTGATTATTAAGGGTGAGGGTAGTGCTAGGGGCTCATGCACTAGACATACAGAATACACTGAACCTAATGTTCATGTACTAATATTTACTAGTATTACTAGTATCTAATGGTACTATTACCATTATAATTATGTGATGATTAAGGGTGAATATGTTGGTGGGGGCTCATGAGCTACATCCACAGAATACATTGAACCTGGAGTAATCATCTCCCTCAGGACCTAATTTTGAGTCTAATTTGGGAAGCATAGTCCAGAGGAGGACCAGACTACTAATTCTCACTACTGCTGA
This sequence comes from Phascolarctos cinereus, assembly GCF_003287225.1. Taxonomy (NCBI): domain Eukaryota; kingdom Metazoa; phylum Chordata; class Mammalia; order Diprotodontia; family Phascolarctidae; genus Phascolarctos; species Phascolarctos cinereus. Next base: position 636,675,425 of record NW_027555847.1, read on the forward strand.
CATTAACTATTAGTAGTACTACTACTTATTAGTATTACAAGTTTCTAATGATACTGCTATGACTAAAACTATCACTATAACTACAACCACAGCAATAATTACTACTACTATTACAACCACCACCACTACTATTACCACTAATATTACTACTATTACCATTATTATTACTACTACAGATCTTCATTTGAATTAAACCTCTGCTACTAATTACCTGTATCACTCTGACCAAGTAATTTTATATCCCTGGGCCTCGTTTTCCTTACCTATATGATGAAAGCATTGGACTAGCTAATCTCAAAATTCCCTTTCAAGTCTGTATCTATGATTCTACTATTACTACTGCTTTCTACGTAAAGGATTATTAGTCTATATCATCATAACATTTTGTAGCTTGAAATTTATTTTCATTACTTCTACCATTTCATTAGATCCTCATATAATTTGTTATGTATAATAATAATAATAATAATAATAATAATAATAACAGCTAACATTTAAATAGTGCTTCAAGGTTTTCAAAGTGCTTTCTAAATGCTGGGGCTATTACAAGAATTGTTACCCCTTCAATTTTACATACAAGACAGAGGAGGCTCAGAGATATGTAATACATTTTGGCTCCCTTTCTTCTCCAGCTCTAATCCCAATATCTTTTTCATTACTAAACACTCTGCCTCTACTATATTCTAAGACCTCTGGAATACTGATAATCACACTTGCCAGGGAATTCAGCTTCTGAATATGATTATACAAGTATGAAAGAAACATGACCTCACTCCTACTTATGGGAGAACTTAAAAGTAGCAACAAAGGCTCAATGGAACTTGTGTCCCAAAGGCCTTAATATGAGGAAAGAAAATAGTTGTTGACTTGGAACATGCAACATCTATTCTCCTAGTAAAGACAAACCCTAAAATGGTAAATAATGGGCAATACGTAGTACTAGAAATAATACTATTCTTAGAATCCAAAGACTTGTGTTTAAGTTCTAGTACTTTCACTTCTCATCTATATAACTTTGGGCAAGTCGCTTCACCTCACTGAGCCTCAGTTTCCTTACTTGTATAATGTGGGGGGTAGAGATCATTTCATCCAAAGGCATAATTTTATTTATAGCAGCTCTTTTTCTGGTAGCACAGAATCAAAGGGATGCCCATCAATTGTGTAATGGCTGGCCAACTTGTGTATGTGATTGTGCTGGGATATTATTGTTCTATAAGAAATGACAAACAGGATGGTTTCAGAAAAACCTGGTAAGACTTATATGGACTGATGAAAAGTGAAATGAGCAGAACCAGAACAACATTGTACACAGTAATAGCAATATTATAAGGATGATCAACTGTGAAAAACTTAGCTACTGTGATCAAGACAACGATCCAAGACAGTTTGAAAAGACCCATGATGAAAAATGCTATATACTGCCAGAGAAAAAACTGATGAGCTCTGAGTGCAGAATGAAGCATACTTTTTGAAACTTTTTTTTTATTTTTCTCATTTTATTTTTTTCGGTGTTTTCTTTTGCAACATGGCTAATGAGGAAATCTATTTTGTATTACTTCACATGTAAAATCTATATCAAATTACTTGCCTTTTCAAAAAAAGGTAAGGGGCAGGAGGGAGGGAGAGAAGTTGGAACTCAAAATTTTAAAGAATAATTGTTAAAAAATTATGTGTAATTGGGAAATATTTAATGAAATAAAAATATGTTTGATAAATGAAGATAAATGGCAAGAAAACAAAAACAAACAAATAATCAAAGTCATCATTTTCAATTTGGCAACATAGCCCCGGAGAAGAGAATCCTAATCCTTAGAGTATGAGCACCAGTTCTTCACAGGGTGGAGACCTGAAATTACAGATGCATTTAGCTTGAAAAAAAAAAATCAGGGAGTGAGATATAGTAATATCTTTCCTCAAATATTTGAAGAGTCTAAAAGAGTCTTTTTAGGGCAGAACCAGGATAAATAAGGGAAAATTACAAAACACTAAATTTGGGTCTGATGTCAAGAAAAACTTTCTAATTATTAGAGTTACCCCAAAGCTAAATGACTTACCTTAGGAAGTAGAGGGTTATCCCTCATTTGAGAGATCTTCTAACAGAAACCATATTAACCATTTATGAAATGGAAATATGGGTGGGGAGAGGGACAGTGAGGGGTGGTGTATGGGTTGAACTAGACGAATGCTGCTGCCCCTTCTAATTATAAAGTTCTGTGAATCTTTCTCCAGACACCTAGTTCAGTGTTCTATCCATTGCCACAGCAATTCCTCCACCTTTATGGTTGCCTCTGCTTGGTGAAATGGGCCCTGAACCTCTATTTGAGGAAGTGATCAATCAAAATGTGCATTCCAAACCTAGTTTAATGCATGGATCCCCAGCTCCTTCTGGACCTTGGCCCAACACAAAAGCCTCCTACTCTTCTTTTTACCTCCTCTCTGTTTTTTCAGCTCCCTTTCATCTACTGTCTTCCCCAATTAGAATATAAGCTACTTAAGGGTAGGGACTGTCTTTTTTTGCTTGTATTTGTATTCCCAGAAGCTAGCAGAGGGTTTGACACAGAGATGGGGAACTTGCATCCTGGAGGCCACGTGTGGCTTTCTAGGCCCTTGGGGTTTGGCCTTTTGACTGAGTCCAAGTTTTACAGAACAAATCCTTTTATTAAGGGGATTTGTTCTATGAAGTTTGGATTCAATCAAAGAGCTGCACTTGAGGACCTAGAGGCCAGATGTGGCCTAGATGCCTCAGGCTCCCCAACCCTGGCATAGTAAGTATAATGCGCGCTCGCTCTCTCTCGCTCTCTCTCTCTCTCTCTCTCTCTCTCTCTCTCTCTCTCAGAAAAAGGGAATTGGGGGCATAGGATTCTGGTTATTTTGAAGTAAAGAAGAGACATATATCAGGAAATGGTGGGTCTCTTAGACAACTTTTTTCTTATTTCCTAGTTCTGCCAGGAGCCAACTTTGCACAGTCTTTAATTCCCAGAATAACTTTGTTAACCACTCCCAGTAAATGCTGTTTATCACTTTTCTTTTTCCTCTCTTTCCTGGCCAAAATCAAAGCCTATGAAAACAATCCTTTAAACAATGACATCTGTGCTGCAATCTGTTGTGTGATTCTTTTCATTTCAACATCATCAACAAACTGTAGATTACGACTTATCCTTTCTGAGTCTCATGGGGAGAATTTCAGAACAGCTAGAATCATAAGCAAGACCTTGTTTTTTTAGTGGAATATAAATTCTCTATAAGTCAGCAAGTAGTAGCCAAAATAAGTTAATGAGATCTTGAGATGCATTAACAGAAAATATAGTGTCCAGAGCAGGGATGAAAATCCTGCTCAACTCTACCCTCAGCAGACATCATCTTGAGCTTTTCCACTAGAGGCGATCACATTTTTGGAGGCACACTGCCAAGCTGGGGTGCATCCCAAGGAGGGTGACCAGGATTACAAGAATGCCAGGCAAGAGTCACTTGAAGGAAATAAGAATATTTGAAGAGAAGTCATAGGAGAGGATATGACAGTGGTGTTCAGATATCTATCAAGAGGAAAAGAGCTTAACAATTGTTTTGGTTAACCCTAAGGAACACAACTAATTCCTTGGAAATGCCACATGGGGCTAAACATGGATATCATGAGGTGAAAATGTTGAGTTTTAAGGAAAATCTTCCTAGAAGTCAGAGCAATCCAAATTGAGAGGGGAAATTATCTCAAAACATAATGTGTACCTCAATTTTGGAGGTCTTCTAGAAGAAGCTGGATCACCTCTTGTTAAGGATTTCTTGTAAAGGAGATTCTCACTAATAGGTGGGTTGGACTAAATGACCTTCCACCCCTAAGAAGATATGAAATTGAAAGACACAGATACAGATATCTTCTGCATGAGGCCAAGAATAGTTTCTTCCTTGTCTCTGTATCTCCATAAGTTGGTGAAGTGCCAGGAACATTCTGGGTGACTAATAAGTACTGGCTAACTGATTGATTGATAAAATTCATTGGGAAAAGATTTATTAACTATCTGCTATATATAAAAGGCTCTCCTGAGAACACAGAGATGACTAAAATATAATCCTTGACCTCTAGGCAGTTATGATCTAATAGAGAGGTAAAAGGCTAATGTACATAAATCTGTATCAAATTCAAATATCTCTGCTTTGGTGGTAATCCTTCCAGGGAAACATTTTGGGGCAAAGAAATCTTCCCCATGGCAATTAAACCACACCAAATAGGAAGCTCCCAAGTTAGCTATCACTGGTTTTAATAAACTAATTTTAAGCTTTCTCCTTTGACTTCACTGCCTTTTGAGGTTCCTCTAATCAGATCTGTGACCTGCCTTGCCTCCTTACCTACCGACCTTAATTTGACTACATCATTGTCCAGAGACATCCTCAAGCTGTGTCAGAAAATAAGGAAATCCCATTGTTTCAAAAGCTAAGAGCTATAAAAGGAACTTAGAACAAAGAATATAGAATGTTAGAACATGAAAATATAGGGAGTGTTAGTAGAGATTGTTAGGGCTAGAAGGCACCCTTAGAGATTGTTTTAGTTCATCTCTCTAATTTTATAAATGAGGAAACAGAAGCCCACAAAAACACTAAGTGTCTATAGAGATGTTATTGAGGAAAGATTCCTGCTATAAGTAATGATTAGATCAGATGACCTCTAAGATACTATCCAACCCTAAGATTTTATGGAATGACTTTCACATGGTCAAATCAACTAGTATATTCCTTACTTCCTTATCAGTGCTCTCTCAGGCACCTAGGTAGCAGAGTATTTAGAACGCTGGACTTAGAATCAGGAAGACTTGAGTTCAAATCCTTCCTCTTACTTTTATTAGACATGTGACCCTGTGCAAGTGACTTAGCCTCCATCAACCTCAATTTCTTTATCTCTACAATAGTGATAATACTAATGATATTTCATTGAACTGTTACAAATTTCAAACATCATAGTATATGTAAAATGCTTTACAAAGTATATGTAGAGTTCTTTACTACTTCATTTTGCTTCCCTACCTCAGTTTTTACTCTTATTGTGATTCCTCCTCTCCTTTGAATCTAGCTTTGACACCAGACTTCTAATTTAGATCATCTAATAATAGATTTAGAACTTAAAAGAACTTCAAAAGTTACTTAGTCCAGCCCCCTCACTTTACAGATTATGATACTGAAGCCCAAGGTTAAATGATTAGCAGTCACTTTGTCACTTTGAGTCAATGTCTGAGAAAGAATTAAAAACCCTGTGTTTTCCACTATACCATGATTTTGGGCCTTAGCTTTGCCTGCTCTGAATCCTGGCTTTGACCGTGGACTAGACACCTGGACATGTTACTTATAATGACCTCATTATATCTTTTGATTTTACCTTAGGGACTTTCCACAAATGTTTCTTCTATCCCACTCTGTGAAAAAAAAACCCATTGTTGCCAGTTTGGAAATCTGAACCATCAGTTTGTGTGGTAGGAGTAGAGGAACTGAAACTAATAACCCTTACAAGGTTAATTCGATATTGAGGCCTTCCAACCCCACCCCTTGGTAATGCTGTCATCAATTTAGTTTATTAATTTTATTTTAATAGTCAATTAAAAACATTTATTTATCTCTCATTCTCTCTTCATTCAAAGGAAAAAGAAAGAAAGAAAAAGAAAACCCAAGGTACACAAACGTGTAGTGAAGCAAAACAAATTTCCCATTGGCCGTGTTCAAAAATCTGTCATTTTGTGTCTTTTATCCATCATGTCTCTATCAGGAAATGAGTAGCTTGGTCCATCAACAGTTCCTTGGAATTAGGAATGGTCATTGCATTGATTAAAGTCTTTCAAAGTTATTTGTGTTTAGAATGTTATTATAAATTATTCTCTGATAGCCAACTTAAAAAAAATTTGCTTGGTCTTCTTTTGGCGTTTTCTAAACTGGCCTTCATCCTTCTAACTTGACTACTTAGACAAAAAGGAGAGCAGCAAGCCCAACGACACCTCTTTGTGTCAACATTGTGTATGTATGGGGAGTCTGGTTTCTTGAATGTCTTTCCCTGTGTGTCCAAGCATGTTTCTCTGTACTGTGTGTTTCCCTGGGGAAAGTCTTGTATAATAGGTTGTGCCAAAGGTCTTAAAGAACAATAGTTAGCAACAGTATCAGACAGTGATGATGTTATACTGTAAAGTCAGTGAAAATTGCACCCTTGAGAAAAACCTTCAATATTCTCTGGAGTGTGTCTATTTCAGAGGACACACACTCTTTGCAGTCAAATGTTAAGAGCCCCTGACACCCACCACAATTACCATATAGAATATCCCTTTAAGCTAAACTATTAAGTAATCACCCAAACTTCCTGGATATCATTTGCATTTTAATAGCTATTGGCACCTAATACCAATATTTAAACCAATTAAATTAGCTTATTATTTTAAAGTTGGTTAACTGCAAGTGTCCTAAAAAGAGGAGTTACTTAGTTAAGAATACTTTAATAATGGAAGGCAGCATTAGGAAAGGTATGTAGAAGAGAGTAGTGTTGGGATGAGGTTGTAAAAAAGACCATAGTTTAGACCTCAGGCTTTATTCATTTTGGTTAGCTTCTTAAGCATTTCACCTTCTTGGGAAGTATCTCTTGAGCTGTGATCCAAGTACTCTCTTCTTTCAATTTTCTATAAAACTTTTACTGATAATTTCACCCCAACTTGAGGCATCGGTTCCCTTACTTCCTTACTTTCTTCCTTGCTTCCAAGCTTTCTTCCTCGCTGAAACTATTTGGCTCCATGTTTCCCATGGTTGTCACTGCAACTGGATGTCCAAAGCTAGTCTCAACTCCCCTTTTTATCTCTTCTTCCACATACTCTGGAGGTCAAGACTATATTTAATATGGTTTATTCATAAGAACAATTCAGAAAAATACATGGGTAAGTTCATTTTAAATGTATATAAAGGAAAATTATCCAGGCACAGATAGGATGGTACCTGAGCTTTTTATGCTGTATAACTACAGTTTTCTAGGTTTAGCTTTGTTCTCCAGGACAGAAGCATATTTCATTTTGTTAATATTGCTAAGGGTTCCCTCCAGAACAGCTCCATGCTGATTTGGGATTTTCCCATGAGCCCATAGATCAATTTGTAATTTCAGGCTCATTTTTAGCCAATAGGGAATCCTTCATGTTGCATAGAGATTTGTGGGGTGTCTTTCACATGGACCTGCCTAATCATTCACTTTTTACTTCCCCTCTGGTTAATCAACAAAAATACAAGCAGATAAATACAATGTTCCTACCACCTAAATTCATTTTAAAAGATTCCAAAAATGCAGAGACAATCCAATTTGGCATAGAAATAGTGCAGGTGGAGTCCAGAATGAAATTGGTTTCCAACTCTGGAAGTGTAATTAGTTGTGTGACTTTGCCCAAGTTGTAACCAATAGCCTCAAGTTCTAATCATGACTAGACTACAAGGATTCCTTTTAATTCTAGCATCCTGTGTTTTATGAGGGCATTTTGAAAAAAGGATGTCAGAAGTTTAGGATGTGTAAGGATCACATAATTTCATAACCTGAAATTTGGAAGTGAGCTATATAGTCTAATTCAGTGTAAATTAGAATCATTCCATGACACAGTCCTCAAGTGGTTGTCCAAACTTTGCTGAAAGTTTTCAAATAGTGGGGAACTCCTAGGTCGTAAGACGGCCAATTGCATAACAGATAATTCTAATTATTAAATTAGGCTAATATTGCCTGTCTGCAATTTCTGCTCATTTCTCATACTTCTGTCATTCAGAAGAATGAGTCTATACCCTTCCAGAGAACATTGCTTCAGATATTCAAAGTCCATTATCATAACTCTCAATGATTTTCTTTTTTTTTTTTAACTCCAAGGTAAACATCTTTTTTCTTTCCACTTATTCTCTCATGGCATGGGCTCTTCTCTCTTTACCATTCTAGTGTGTTAGGACTGATAACCAGTGGCAAGAAGATTCAAGCCCCCGAGAACATTTGTTATCTATTTTACCATTTTGTCTTGGGCTGGCCTTGTCATGGTGCATGGGTAATGGTGTGTTTCCTGACAGCTGGTGACAGGCATTTTCGCATCATTCCCTGAATCTCTAGGCAGCTAACTATGTATCCTGCAAATTGGCAGCTATTTAAGCTGTGAAGCAAGTTGGCACATTTGTGGTAATAGACTTGGTTCCAGCAGAGACTTGAGAGGATTCCTGGCATTCATACCATCCTGCCTGGTGCTCTTGCTCCCTCTATAATCCTTGCTAGCACATGCGGAGTCTAGAGCTCATTGATGCCAGCCTTCCCCGGCATCCTGCAAAGATGCGTGGGCATATTGGCTAGATTTGTTTATTCGTGATCAGCTCACAAATGACTTTGAAATATTTTCTTTGCTATTATTTTTCTCTTCATTTTGAGGAAATGTTTAGATTCCTATTGACACAGTCATTTCTGTTTATAAACCAATTAAACCAGGAGGCAATTATCATCAATTATCATTTTAAAGGGACTACTGTCTTGTAATTACTGCGATAATTGACATTAGCTTTATATAAATTATTGCTGCTCATTCCAACTGAAAACTGAAGAGTTGTGACTAGGGAGTGGATGGGCAATATCTGTAATAAACACATATATACACTCACATATGTAAATACATATATGTATATGTCTTTCCATTGCCTGAACACTGAAAATCAGTTTTTTGTTCACCCTTCCAAATCAGTCTCAGAATTGCAAGGGATCTCTGAGGAGGTCTACTAGAACCCAAACCTGTATCACCTCTAATATGGTCTTGACCAGTGGTCATCCAGTCTTCTTTTGAAGATCTTTAGTGCTAGGGTTTCTGCACTCCTTTGAGGTAAGTCCATTCCATTTTTTGGTCACCTCTAATTGTTATAAAGTTTCCCCATGGGCAGTACCACTATGTCTTTTTGCAGCTTCTGCCCGTTTCTCTGGACAATCAAGACAAAAATCCCAATAATGCGAGGAAGTTATAGGAAGGCAAGCCTTAGATCAACGTATGAAAGAATAGAAAGAACTTCCGAATTGGAGCTGTCAAGCGATGGAAGTGGCCTAATTCTAGATATAATGATTACTTAATCAATGGGAGTCTTTAAAAAAATACTAGTCAGCCATTTATTTGTATACTATAGAGGAAATTTATACTTCAGTTCATAGTTGGACCGCATCACAGGTGCTTAAGCTTTTTTGTGTTATGGACCTCTTCTGAAGTCTGCTAAAGCTTGTGGACCCATTCCCAGAATAATATTTAAAATACATTAAGCAAAATACATAAAATTATGTGGGAAACCAATTATACTGAAATACAGATGTCATTTTCCCATCCAAGTTCACAGACACTTCAAAATCTATCCATGGAGCCCTTGGAGGCAAGTAGACCCTAGGTTAAGAACCTGTGGGTTCCTATGGCCTGCCTAGGCAGCAAGCCATTTTAGTTTCATAATCTTAGTAAGTCATCGTGGCATATACTCATGAGTATGGGCAGAAAGATAGGAGTAATCCAACACTACTTTCAGAATGAAAACAAAATATAAAACCAAGGGTCAATCCCACCACTAGTCTACTCAAAACATTAAGGAGTGTGAGAGACTTGTCATCTAGATAAAATATAACCTTTCTGTTTGGGTCCTAAAACCTTTATACTAAGGCTCCTTCTTATATTCTAGTCTTATTACACTTTACTCTGCTTCATGCACTCTGAGAGATAGTGACATTGGCCTTTCTTGCTGTTCCTCCCATGACACACTCCATCTCCCACCTCCAACTTTTTTCATGGACCATCACTCATATCTGGAATCCTCTTCTCCCCTTATCTCCAGATTCTTGCTTCCTTAAAGTCTCAGATATAATTTCACTACCTATAAGAAGCCTTTCCTGGCCTCCCTTAATGCCTTCTTTCCGAGATTACCTCCAATTTATCCTATGTATAGCTTGTTCATACATAGTTGTTTGCATGTTATCTCTCCCATTAGACTATAGGCTCAGTGGTAGCAAGAACTGTTTTTTTGCTTTTCTTGGTATACCCAACACTTAGCACAGTGTCTGGCACATGGTAGACTCTTAATAAATGCTTGTCATATGGGGATAGAAAGCATCAAAACAGGATAACAGCAAGATGGGTGGAGAGTCTACGATACGGTGATGTGGCTAGAACAAGCAGGAAGAGATGTGAAGGGGCTAAGTAGATTTCCAATATGCATTTATTTCTGTTTAATGTCTTTCCATAACCAACAGTGAGAACAGCTTTCATTTCTATTAGGGTTTTGGCAAGAGTTTTTAAATTATGGATAAAAAAGCAGCTGAGGATGCTAAAACTGCATAGCAAGGCAATGCCTGCTTTAAATTAAGCTTCACTGAGGCCAAGTTAAGATGGAGGAGTAAAGGAAGCATAGTAACCAATACTCCTAACATTTTTCTCCAAATGACTTTAACATATCACATGTCAGATAGAACTCTAAGGTGACATAACCAAAAAAAAGTTAAAGTGAGACATTTTTTCAGCCTATGATAATTTAGAAGGGCAGAAAAAGAGGTCCAAGGATCTGGAATAGGAGCTGGCCAGGAGGTTAGCGTAGCAGCAATAGCAGCTGTGGGTCTTGGAGGCCAGGGAAGAGTACCAGAAGCTCTTACCACTCAGAGGCAGTAAGGGGATTAAATACCTGGTCAGAAAGAGATTAGAGGAGTCCCCTATGCTAGCACTGAGTACAGGATCAGAAACCATTTTACAACTCCATTGCCATTATCCAGTTCCTGGTCATAGTTTCAAGGCTGAGAGGAGAGGTAGCATTTGTAGTTATAAGAGAGCAGAGGACTTACCTAGGTGTAGGTTGCAGTTCCAGAGAGGAGAAGAGTTGTGACTATAAGAGAGGAGGAGTCCTTCCTGGCTAAAGAACAGATCATATACCAATGACAACACCTCTCCCTGGATCACATCACCTTGGAAGCATCAAAAATTTACAGGCCACCAGAACTAGCTGTGAAAATAGCAGGATGAAAAAGCCTGAAGCTTGTGAAAGCAAGGCCCCATATACAGGTGAGTAGATCTCAACTCTAATATAAAGTTCAAAGTCAAGAAATAAGCTAGAAAAATGAGCAAACAACAAAAAAGAACCTGACCATAAAAACCTACTATGGTGATAGGGAAGGTTAGGACACAAACTCAGAAGACAACAACATAAAACATCTACAAAGTCTCAAACAAAAATTCAGATTGGACAGAAGCCCAACAAAAACTCCTATAAGAGTTAAAGAAAGAGGGGGAAAAGGAGACAAAAAAATACTTTAAGAATCAGATAAGAGTGGTGGAGGAAAAATTGGGAAAAGAAATGAGAGCAATGCAAGAAAATTATGAAAAGAAAATTAATAGCTTGGTAAAAGAAGCACAGAAAGTACTGAACAACATAGTTTCTTAAAAATAAAATTGGTCAAATGGTAAAAGAGGCACAAAACCTCACTGAAGAAATAATTCCTTAAAAATTAGAATTGGTCAAGTGGGAGCCAATAACTCCATGAAATATCAAGAAACAATTTTTAAAAAGTCAAAAGAGTGAAAAAAGGAGAAGAAATGTAAAATATCTCATCAACTGACCTGGAAAATAGATTAAGGAGAGATAATATAAGAATTATTGGACTATCTGGAAGACATGATCCTAGGCAAAGAGCTTATATATCATATTTCAAGAAAATATAAAGGAAAGCTTTTCTGATATCTTAGAACCAGATGGCAAAAGAGGAGATTGAAAAAACCCACTGATCACATCCAAAGTGAATATTATAGCCAAATTCCAGAGCTCCCAAGTCAACAAGAAAACATTGAAAGCAATTGAAAAGAAAAATACAAAAAAACCATGGAACTACAATCAGGACCCTACAACATTTATCAGCTATCAAGATAAAGAAGCAGAGGGCTTGGAATATGACATTACAGAAGGTAAAGGAACTAAGATTACAGCCAAAAATAAACTACCTGGAAAACTGAATACAATCCCACAGGGGGAAAAAATAATGACATTGAATGAAATAGAATACTTCCAGCATTCCTGATAAAAGAAAAAAAACACAAAGCTGGATAGAAAATATGATACTCAAACACAAAACTCAAGGGAGATGTAAAAAGATAGACATGAGTAAGAAATAACGAGGAACTTAATAAAGTTAAAATATTTACATTCCCAAATATATTATCTCACATAAAAGGTGCATAAAGAAAAAATTTTTTTAAATGGTGAAGAATATGGGAGAGAATGGGTAATACTTAAACCTCACAGTCTTGTGAACTAGTTCCAGATGGAAGAATATACTATATATATGCATATGTGTATATATATGTATATATATGTATATATGTATATGTATATATATACATATATACATATATATACACATATGTATATATATATACACATATATACATATATACTATATATATGCATATACACACACACACACACACACACACACACACACACCCTCAGTTGGACATAGAAATCCATCTTATCCAACAAAGAAGTAGAAAAGGAAGTGACTAGGAGAGAAAGGGGGCATTGATAAAAGGGAGGGTAGATTAAAGGAGTCAGTGGTCAGAAGCAGAGCACACACTTAAGAAGAGACAGGGTTAAAAAAAGAGAGAGAGAAGATTAAACAGAAGAAAATAGGATGGAGAGAAATACACAGTTAGCAATTATAACTGTAAATGAGAAAGTAAAGAACTCACCCATAAAGTGGAACTATATTTTGCTAAGAAGGTAATGATGATGAATATCAATATTAAACATATAGTTATCAAATGGCATAGCATTCAAATTGTTAAAGGAAAAGCTAAATGAATTACAGGAGGAAATAAACAGTAAAACTGTATTAATGGGGGACTTCAATTTGCCCTTCTCAGAACCATATAAATCTAACCAAAAAATAAAAAGGAAAGAAATTAAGGAAATGAATAGAATTTTAGAAAAGTTATATAAGATAGACCTCTGGAGAAAACTGAATATGAATAGAAAAGAATATACCTTTTTATCAATTGTACTTGGTATCTTCACAAAAATTGACCATGTGTTAAAGCATGAAACCCTTAGAAACAAATGCAGGGAAATAGAAGTATTAAATGCATTCTTTTCAGAAAACAACGCAATAAAATTACATTCTATAAAGGGCATTGGATGAATAGATTAAAATTAATGGAAAACTAAATAATCTATTCCTAAAGAACAAATCATAGAAACATTCAATAATCTCATTAAAGGTAATGACAATGAGACAATATCCCAAAATTTGTGGGATGGAGCCAAAGCAGTTCTTATGGGGAAATATATATTTCAAAATGTGTATATCAATGTACATCAAATGTGTATATCAAAGGGTAAACTAGTAAATTGAACTTGCAACTAAAAAGTATTAGAAAAAGAACAAAATATCTGCAGTTAAACACAAAAATAGAAATCCTGAAAATCAAAAGAGAGAATAATAACATTGAAAGTAAAAAAAAAAGCAACAAATAAAACTGGGAGTTGTTTTTTAATCAATAAAATAGATTAACCATTGTTTAATTTGATTTTTAAAAAATCAAATTACTTGTATCAAAAAAGAGAAGGATGAAGGCACCACCAATGAAGGTGACATTAAAGTATTTATTAGGAGGTATTTTGCTCAACTATAGACCATAAAACTGTCTAAATGAAATGGATGAATATTTAACAAAAATATGAATTGCTCAGACGAATAGAAGAGAAAATAGAATACTTAAATATCCTTATCTTAGGAAAAAGAAACTAAACAAGCCATAAATGAACTCCCTAAGAAAAAAAGCCCCGATATTAGATGGATTCATAAGATGGATTGTCATGGACATAAAGGAAAGAAGGAAAAATCTGGTAGGAGGGAGTGATTAATGAATTCTACCAAACATTTAAAAAACAATTAATTCCAATACTACATACACAATTTGAAAAATAGCTAATTAAGGAATCCTATCAATTTTTGATACTTAAATCAGAGAAAGCAAAAATGAAGAAAGAATATTAAAGACCAATTTCCCTAATGAATGTTGATGCAAAAATTTTAAATAAAATACTAGCAAGAAGACTACAGCAATATATCACAAAGACCATACACATAACCAGGTGAAATTTAACCAGGAATACAAGCTTGAGCCATTATAAGAAAAACTATTGGTATAACTGAACATAAATGACAAAAAAAAAACAGCAAATTGCAGAAAAAGCTTTTAACAAAATACAACATCCATTGCTATTAAAAATACTAGAAATAATAAGAATAAATGAAATCTTAAAATGATAAAAAAAAATATCTAAACCCAAGAGCAAGCATTATCTGTAATGGGGATTAACTAGAAGCCTTCTCAGCATGCTTAGGGGTGAAGTAAGGCTGTCCATTATCACATTATTATTCAAAATTGTACTAAAAGTGCTAGCTATAGCAATAAGAGAACAAAAAGAAATTGAAGGGATAAAAACAGGCAATGAGAGAGCAAAACTATCACTCTTTGTAGATGATATAATGATATACATAGAGAACCCAAGGAAATCAACTAAAAAACTAGTTGAAACAATTAATAACTTCAGCAAAGTTGCAGAATATAAAATTAACCCAAATAAGTCATCAACATTTCTGTATATTGCCAACAAAGCCCAGCAGGAAGAGATAGAAGAAGAATTTCATTTTATAAAGCTGCATTTATTATAAGATACTTAAGGGTCTACCCACCAAGACACACATGGGAATTACATGAGCACAACTATAACACACTTTTCATAAAAATAAAGACAAATCTAAAGAAGTAGAGAAATATTAATTGCTCATGGGTAGTCTAAGCCAATATAATAAAAATGACACTTCTGTCTAATTTACTTATTTAGTGCCATATCAATCAAACTACCAAAGCATTATTTTATAGAGCTAGAAGAAATAATAACAAAATTCATCTGAAAGAACAAAATGTCAAGAATATCAGGAAATCAATTTTAAAAAGTAAAGAAAAATGTGGCCCAGCAGTACCAGGTTTCAAACTATATGACAAGTTGATAATCATTAAAAATAATCTGATTCTGGCTATGAAAAAGAGTGGTGAATCAGTGGAATAGATTAGGTACATAATTTACAGTAGTAAATGACCTTTGTAATCTGCTGTTTGATAAACCCAAAGATCTAAGCTTTTGGAGCAAGAGCTGGGGAAGAAAATGAAAGGATTAGAGGAATGCCTCTAACCCCAGGTTATCAGGAAAAATTAAGAATTCCTTTAAAAAATTTAAAGTGTTCTAAAGGCAAAATAGAAGAGACATGGGGTAAAAAGAATATGTGGGGTTAAAAGGGAATTCTAAATTGTTTCAGGAGTCTTGAGGAAAACAAAAAAATGGAAAATGTGATATGGAAAAGGAAGGGAAGAATAAAAATGAAATCTTTGGAGCAATATAATAGACAAGATATTCTTCCCATATAACTGGCCTCCAAATTTATTAATTTTACACCATTACTCACATACAAAAAAGTTTCAGTATTTCTCAACATTGCATATATCTATTTTTAAATAAGATATATGTACCATACACTATTATGTGCATTATAAAATACAAAAATTGAAATTAAAAAGAATGAAATCAAATTGAAATATTATATAACCCTAGATATAGCCAGGTTTCCATTAATGCAATTAATGAATCCTTTAAAGGGGCAGAATGTATTTAATTTTGTATTATTTGAAATGTAAATTTTAATAGTTCAGCCCAATGGAAATGATAGTGTGAATTCAAGTAGTGTGATCATTTCTGGAGATTCATATATAGCTGTGTACCAGGAAGCCACTGACATTTATTGAGCAGGTGAGTGACATGATCAGAAATGTGCTTCAGGAAAATTGTCTCACTTTGGCTGCTGTGTGGGGGGAGTACAGATTGGAGAAGGAAGAGTTGAGACAGGGAGCCCTGCTTAGGGACTATTACAATATAGGTAAACAGTGATATATAGTGGAGAAGAGATTTCCTGTTAACCTCTCCATCCTGAAAACTTCAGAAAAGTAAATATACAAAAAATAAGGAATAGCTACAGCTGTATTCACAAGATAAAAATTCAGAAATGTGATAAAAAGGTTAAATATTCATGAAATAACATTGGACAGTTGAAGTAGAGAGTCCATCCAGTATCAGTAGTCTCATTCTATGCTATGTCAGGCACAGTCAGCTCAAAGAATCTCATAGGCTTGTGCTTCAGGAGCTGGTTGTGGGATCCCTTTCTGGTCCCCTACATGATGGTGATTCAGTCTAAACCAATCCACATCCCACAAAAAGTGAAAGACATTGCTCAGCCACACAAAGGAAAAAGGAGTTCAAATGGAAAAGCAAAATAGAGATGTGATAGCAGCACAGAAAGGAACAGAGAGAACACTTTATGAAGAAAAGGATGCTAGAAACCCAACTGTAGCCAGGCCTCTTCCCATAAAATCTAGGCAGATAGCTAGTTCTTTCCCCATAGATCATATGGGAAAAGGCTAAGAACACCAAGGCTTTGGGGTGGAGGTGGGGAGTTGGGGGAACTGTGCAAAACAAACAGAAAAAGTCTATGAGTGAGAGAGAAAGCTGGAGAGAAGCTATTGGGAATTCAGGAAAATGACTGGAAGTCAAAAAGGCAAGGAGAAAAAGGCCAGGTATAATCTTAGGTCTGAAGTAAATAAACCTCCAGTGAGACTCATAAAAACAGAAGAAAAATAAGTAATAATTCAAATAAAGGATATAACCTATTAAACTAGAGTTATACTATGAAGGAGAGTAAATCAAACACTCCCAAGGAAAAAGAGAATTCTATGCATTCTCCAGAGATCATAAAACAATAGCAAGAAAACTCAGAATGATTAAAAAGCAGCTCTAAAAAGGAAATAGTAAGATGGAAATAAGTAAAATGGGAAAAATCATAGCTCTCAATGCAAAAAGACATAGCAATTAATATCAGCGATTTCAGGAGATTTTAATATTCATTTCTTAGTATTGAATAAATCTAACAGAAAATTAAACAAAAAGGAAATAGAACTAAAACTTTTGGAAAATTAGACGGAATAGACTCATGGTGTCTTCTGAATGAGGACATTCAAGAATCTTCCTATTTTTCAGCACCACATGGAAAGAGAGAAATTATAACTGCAAAAAGACCGAAATGGTAATTATATCCTTTCGCCCCATAACACAAATAAAACTAGTAATACTAGAAATAACAGTAAGAGATAAAGACCTAAATGAGGACTTAATGATGACATTTTAAATAATGAGTAAGTAAAAAAACAAAACATAAACAATTAATAATCATGTGAAAGGGAATAACAGCAATTAGACAACAGCAAAATTTTGGAAAGTAGCTAAAGTAGTCTCAAAGGAAAAGATATACTTCTGAAAGTAAAATAGAAATCATAGAAACTTATATAATGAAAAACAGAAAGACATCAGAAATAATTGAAACATACACATGATTTTTTAAAAATACTAATGAAATCAATAAGCCTTCAGCTAATTTGATATATTTTTAAAAGACAGCAAAAATCTAATTACTGAAACAAAAAAGTGTAGGGTGAAATCACAGCAAAGAATAAATGAAAATAACCAATAAAACCTACTGTACAGAATTATATACTAGCAAAATTAAAAATGCAAAGGACATGACTATCATCAAGAATATAAAATATGAAAAGATGTTAGCACAACCTCAGAAATGAAATTGAAGAAGTAATAAAGGAACTCTAAGACTAATAAACTAACATTGGTCCAGATTTGCAGATTTTCAGGTTAATTCTATGAAATGTTTTAAAATTACTTACCTATGTATGCAAATAGTCCCAGAAATGGAGAGGGAATACAGTCTACTAAACTCTTTTTATTGGATAAGTATTGTCCTTGATTCCAAAGTAGAAATGTGTAAATCAAAGAAAGAAAACTATGGCTGAGTTTCACTAGTGGATATTGAAACTGACATGTTAAATAAAATTCTAAAAAGAGGAAGGCTATACCAATATATCCAAAATCTATTCATTATAAACAGAGTGGATTTACACTAGAAATGCAAGGACAGTTCAACATTAGAACAACCAGAAAAATTAATAATATTAAAAAATCCAAACCACATGAATGTGTACACATATTAATATATATTATATGTATTCATATATGTATATATACATATACATATATACATATGGGTGTACATATATGTGCATATATATATACACACACACAGGAAAAATGGACATTGTGAAGTGACATGCCTTGTACTAGGATGAAGGGATAAAAGTATAAAAATTAAACAGTTTCCATCATCAAGGAGCTCTCAATCTATTGGAAGGGGCAACATGTACATGTATAAGTATAAAACTAACACAAGTTTGGTGAAGAAAGATACTAGCTCCTGGATCTCGGGTCAATAAGATAAGACTTTCTATAGACAGTTGTATATGAATTAAGTTTTGAAGGAAGTGGAAGATCCAAAGAGATGAACTTGAGGTAGCAGGGTATTCCATGTATACAGTATAATCAATCCTAGGATATGAAGATAAGAAATGGAGTGTTGGGTGTAGGAAAAAATAGAAAAACCAATTTGGCTAGCTAATAGTGTATGGGAAGGGGAGTAATATAAAATTAGGCTAGAAAAATAAGTTGGGGCCAAGTTATTGAAGTCAATGAAAAGGTTTGTATTTTATCCAGCGGTAATAAGGAGCCATTGGAGTTTATCAAGTGGGGAAATGAAATGATCAAACTTAAGCTTTAGGGAAAATCATTTTGGCAACAATGTGCAGAATAGAGTAAATTGGAGAGAGACTCGAGGCAAGGAGAACAATATGAAGGCTGCTGGGTACAGCGTGTCCTCTGAGGAAATGTCCAGCTGGTCAGCTGAACATCTTCCCTTGGCCCCAAAGCAATGACTTCTACCAAAACAAGGAATTTTTTTCCTCCTGCTGCCAGCTGAGCCTCCGGAACCTCCAGGGCAAAGACAAGCAACCCTCACCTCCATGTCAGCCTTCCCATCTCTTGCTTTATTTGTCCTTTGAAGGTTGAAAAGTAGCACTCCCCACTCAAGGATGAACCTTCTTATACCTGATCATGTCCTTCATATCCCAGTGACTCTGAAATCCTGTAAATCATCATCCAAACTTCATCCTTACTCTCTACTGCCCAATTCCACATTCCCATCTTCCTTTACCCTCCCACCCCAAAGTTTTGTCCTAATTCCACTCAGTCCTTCCACTGTATCCTCTGGAATGCCTGTTCCATAGCCAACAAAATTCCCTTCATCTTATTTTTTTTTTCCTCTCACACTCCTTCTATCTTCAAGCTCTTAGCTAAGACCTGGCTTTCTCCTGATGACACAAGTTCCCTGTCCACCCTTTCCAGTACTGGCTGCACCTTCACTCATTCCCCTCTGCTTGAAATTGGGGAAAATGGAATACTCCTTTCTCCCCATTGCTACTTTGAGGTTTCCCCTTTCTTCCTTCACTCAGTAACCTATCTTCCTTTGATGATTATGCTATTCATATCTACTACCCAATCAAAATTTTAGTAGTTGTTATCTACCTATCTATCACTCTCTTTTCTTCCTCAATGAGTTTAATACCTGGTTTACATTTTTTCTCTCCTCCACAAACTTTTTCCCTCACACTAGGGCACTTCAACTTCCATACATTTTTATTCTCCCTCAAATACCCTAAGCACTCAGTTCCTCAATCTCCTCACCTTTCATGAGCTCCTCCTCTACTCCATATCAACCACACATAGAGGCATATCCTTGAACCTGCCATAATACACAGATGTATTGCCTCCATGTTCAAGAGTTCTAAATTCTCCTTATCCAATCATAATCTATCGACTTTTCACTTCTTTCTTCCTTTATAAAACCCTACTCTTCTTCCACATCATGACCTCCAATCAATCCCTTGACCTCTCTTTCCCAGGCCATCTCCTCTGCACTATTCTCCCTTTTCCCCATCTTGACCCCTTGGTGAACTAATAATACTCTCATTGTGCTCCTCTCTTGATTCCTTAGCCTCCTTATTATATCACTGATTTCACTAAGCCAAGTCTCTGCCTCAGATTACTCCTATCATTCACTGCCTTCTCTTTACTCCTATACATGCGATGCTGAACAAAGATGAAGAAAATCATCCAATTGTTGTGGCTAGGTTTGCTACAAAATTATGTTACATAGCCTCTACTGGGCCAACACTGCTACTAGACAGTCTTACTATACCTCTCTTATGAACTCATTATCTCACTCTCTACAGTGACTTTTCCAAACCTTTTCATCCCTCCTTAGGCCTCTCAAATTCTTGTCACTTGGTGATCTCATCAGCTCCCATGGATTTAATTACCATCTCTATGCTGAAGATTCTCAGATTTATCTTTCTTGTCAATTTCTCTACTGACTTCCAATCTTACGTCTCCAACTGCCTGTCAGACATTTTGAATTGGATATCCAGTAGTAATTTTAACTCAAAATGTCCAAAACAGAACTTGCTATCTTTCCCCTAAACCCTTACCCCACCATCTTCCCTATTACTGGAGAGGGTAACACCATCTTCCCCCATCCTCCCTCAGGTTCACAACCTAGGAGTCATGCTAAATTCTTTACTATCTCTCCAAGCTATTGATAAAGCTATTGTTTTAACTCTCAAGTATACCTACTTTTCTTCTCTACACAACTCTAGTGCAGGCCTTCATCTCCTCACACCCAGACTATTGCAATAGCCTGCTAATGGGTTTGCCTGCCACAATTCCCTCCCACTCTAATCTATCCTCCTTTCAGCCACTAAAGTGATTTTCCCAAAGTAAAAGCCTAATCATGTCACACCCCTACTCAATAAACAACAATGTACAAACAAGAATAAGAGGAGAGGAAGTGGGAGCATAAAAGCATAAATATTGGCCAGGAGGAACCAACTATTTCTAATTGTAAACATAATGCTTTATTTAGAAGACTCCAGAGAATTACCAAGGAAACTAAAGGAGATAATAAATCTTCATTCAAGTAGCAGTATATGAAGTGAATTCACAAAATGATCAAAATTTCTATGTAGAAATAACAAAACAAAAGAAATTATAGCAAAAGGCTTTTCCATTCTAAATATCACATAATACATAAAACATGTGGAAGTAAATCTGTCAAATCACATTCAAAAGTTATAAAAATAAATTATGTATATTTTTTAGAAATAAATGTAGCTAAATAATTAACAGGATATTTACTCTTAATGATTAAATAACAATGATATTACAAAATAACAATACTACCTAAATTAACTTGCAGATTTAGTTCCCTAAGTACTAAGAGGTTTTTTATAGAGCTTGACCAAAATAATAATAATTTCTAGGGGGGAAAGTTTTAAAATCACAATGGAAGTAATGGAAATGTTGTAGGGAAAGAAGGATATCACTTTCAGATGTCAAATGGTTTTTAAAAAGCAGTGGTTAGCAAAACTATTTGATAATGATTAAAAAATGTATCACTGGAATGGACTAGATAATCAATGATTTTAAAATTTTATAATTTGATAGCCCTGTGCCTGATAAACAAAAAAATTATAAAATTCTTGAGGAAACATTCCCAATTCAATAAGAAGTACTGGGAAAATTATGAAGAAGTTTATATACCAAGTTTAGACCGAAATCTTATATCATCTACCAAAAGTTCCAAATAGTTACTCAACTTGGATAGAAAAAAATATTCTTAAACAAATTAGAGCAAATTCTATTGAGGTGTCTTTCAAAACTATATCTAGGGACAGAATTCTTAACCAAACAAGGATAGAGTACAAAAGATAAATCAGACAATTTTCATTATGCCAAATGGAAAAGTTTTGCAGAAACAAAAAGTCTATGTACCTAGGATAAGAAGAGACAGTACTGAATGAAAAAAAAATGCAAAAATAACTCTGACAAAGGCCTTATATGCAAATTACCTAGGATATTTTCATAAACATTAAAGACCAAGAGCCATTTCTCAATAAGTAAGTTGTCAAAGGATGTAAATAAACAGTCCTCAAAAGAAGAATTACAAATTGTTAACAATGCTTTTGAAGATTGTTTCAAATTACTAGTCATATAAACATAAATTTCCAACATCTAATCATAAAAGGTGGAAATAGTCAACTTTGGAAGAGTTGGAAAAAAGCCAACACTGTAATTCACTTTTGGTAGAGCTGTGAATTAGGCTAACCATTCCAGATAACAATTTAGAATTAGGCAAGAAAATAACTTTCCATACCTTTAGACTCAGTAATCCTTTTCTAGTCATTTTTTCCAGTCATGTGGAACTCTTCTGTGACCCCATGTGGGGTTTTCTCAGCAAAGATATTGGAGTGGTTTGCCATTTCCTTCTCTTGCTCATTTTACAGATGATGAAACTGAGGCAAACAGGGTAAAGTGACTTGCCCACTGTCACACAGCTAGTAAGCATCTGAAGCCATATTTGAACTGAGGTTTTCTTGACTCCAGGCCCAGTGCTGCATCTACCCTGCCATCTAGCTGCCACTTCAGTGATCCTGCTACTATGCATATGACCCAAGAAATTCAAAGACAGAAACCAAAATCCATGTTATGCCAAAACAATTATGTCATCATATCTTGTGGAAAAATGTTAGAAACAAAGTCGGTGACCATCAATTTATAAAATGGCTAAACAAATCAAAGTACATGGAAGAAATCCAATATTAATTCACAGTAAGGAAAGAGGAATACAAAGAATTCAGATAAGCATGAGTAGACATATGATGCAGAGTGAAGTATGTATAATTAAGAAAACACCCTTCACTGATGCAGAGTGAAATAATTATCAGCAGCAAAATAACATACAAAATTATCATAATCGTGAAAAGGAAAGGAAAACCAAAATAGAACCCTCTATATTTAAAAATGTGGTGGTTGTAGAGAAGAGATGAGAAAGTACATCTTCCCCCCGTCTTGAAAGATTTGGGGTACAGAGATCCACTGTTATATGTGCTGTCAAAGGTGGTTAATATATTGGTCAGTTTTGCTGAACCGTTTTTATTGTTTTTTAATCTAATAGGAGAGGTTCACTGGGTAGAGGAAAAGGAGGGGCTTATTCAGTAATAAATGTGTATAAAAACAAAATGCAGTAATAATTATTTTAAATCTTATTTGTTTTGACCAAAATTTATAACCTGTCAAGAGTCTGTTGGATACTGACTACTATTCAGTGTTTTAACTGCTCCTCCTAGCCTTTTGTCATCTGTAATTACAAAATGATGCCATCTATGCTTTCATCCAAATCATTGATCAAAATGTCAAACAGCCTAGGGTCAACCTTAGCTCTCCTCCCAGGCATTAACTCTGAAGCATAAGGCAACATTCTCCTTCTTTTGCTCACACAGCTTTCACCAAGAGAGAAAGATGCTTCTCTTTTCCCTCTGCTTCTAACTCTCAAGATATTCTTGCCTGAATCTCTTCCTCAACTATTCCAGACAATAGCAATATTGGCTCCTCCAAAGCTTAGAGCCTGAATTTCACAATGTAGAGCTTCATCATATACTGTCTTATTTTTTTCTTTACATTTCGTGCATTAATCTCATTATTGTTATTATTATTATTTTCACAATCTTCCCACAAATAGAACCTTATCTCACTTCCATAGTAACAAGCACAAGGCTGTCTATTATCCTTTCTCTTCCTCCTCATAGTCAAACTTCATAGCAAAAAGTTACTGCCCCTAATGTCTCCACTTGTCTGTCACCTACTCTTTCACTAACACCTTGCAATCTTATTTCCCTTTCACAACTTCAGAAATTGTTCGCTCAAAAGTTACCCACGACCTTGAAGCAGGAAATCCAATGGCATTTCCCCACACTTGATCATACTTGGTGTATGTATCTTTTGACTTTATTGACCATTACCTCCATCTAGGTACCCTTTCCCTTCTTTGCCTCATAAACATCATGTTCTCCTTCTTCTACCTTTTTAACAAACCATTTCTTCTCTTTTTACTTCACTGGCTCACCTTCTTCTTTTTGAATCATTAATTTTAGGTTCTCCATGCTTATATCCTTGGTCCTCTTCTTTCCTTATGCTCTCTTTCATGGCAACTCCCTTGACTCTCATCTCTTCCTGGATGTTCCATTCTCAGAATGTTCAAAACCAAGCGTATTTTCCCTCTCCAACCTACTTTTTCTTTGGTATCAATATTTCTGTCATTTACCCATTTTGGTAATCAAAACCTTGCTATTATTTTCAGTCCTTCCTTTTTCCTCAACTTTCATATCACTTTCCAAGTTGCCAGTTCTCCATTTCTATTTCTTTCATGTCCATCCCTCCTCTCTTTTTCCACTGACATCACCTGAGACCATGCCTTCATCACTCTACTCTCTATGATAAACTATTCATATCAATCATCTTTTTATTATCCTCTACTTAAAACTGTCATTGACTCCCTATGATCTGCCAAATAGAATTCAAAATTGTTAGCCTAGTATTTTAAACTCTACACAATTTGAATACATGTTACCTTTCCAATTTTATCTTATTCTTTTCCTCGTATATTCTACCTCCTGGCTAAACTGAATGACTTGCTAACTCTCATTCACGTACCCTACATTTCTAGCAACATATCTTTGCCCAGACTATTATCTATGCTTTGATGACATCACCCTATTATCCCAATCAAGTATTATTTTATATTCTAGATATTGTGTATGTATGTGTGTGTGTGTGTGTGTGTGTGCGTGCATGTGTGTGAAATCATTATCCCTCAATTAGAACATAAGCTCCATGGAGGCAGGAACCTTGTTTATTACCCAAAATTTGTATCTCCTCTGGTACCTAACATACTAGTTTCTATATAGTAGATGTTTATAAGTAGTTGAATTAAGCAATTGCTTGCAAACTGATTGCTAATAATGGATTATTATGAGAATAATGAGAATAATAAGCTATTATTAGTAATCAATTAGCAAGCAATTGTTTAATTAGTATTATTCTTGCAATCCATTACTGTTTAGTGGAAAAGCCCTGGACCTTCATTTGGATTTGGCCCATGTTTCAATTCTGATTCAGTCACTTAGTAGCTTGTGACAATGAACAAGTCCTTGAAACTCTCCAAGCCTTGTTTTCTTTTAATTGGAAAAATTAATGCTAGTAGTACCTACTTCACAGGATCATACTGTCACCAAGTGACAAAATATAAGTAAAGTGATTTATGAACCTTGACATGCTATATGATATTATATATAGGAAGACATCAGCTGTAATTATCATTCCCAATATAGAAAAGCACATATCAGAGATGTAAGATCTTTCCCAGTTCCCTTACATTATGGTGACTACCTTTGTATACCTGACAATGACATTGCAAATATATATCAATAGGCCATTGTCAAAAGGTCATAGAGATTGTTAGAACTGGAAATGACCTTGGAGATTATCTAGTTGAACTTCTTCATTTTATAGATGAGGAAGTTAAGAAACAGATAGATGAAGTGCTTGGGTTAAGTTTTCATAGATAGTAAGGAGTAGCACCAGGATTTGAATCCAGGTATTTCAATTCTAAAATTACTGTTTTGTCTTTGAGTTATTTCTCCTCAAAGTGGAAATATTTTATCAAACCTGCCATGTTTTCCCACTTGTATTCAAAACTGACTACACATTTTTAAGAGTGTGAAGTCATAGATTTTGAGCTAGAAGGGAGAGTAGAGGTCATCTGTTTCAAGGTCCTCATTTTACAGATGAGGATACTGAGTCCAAGAGAGGTTAAATGACAAATAGTAGGCATTTAGCAAATATTTCATTACTGCCTGGTAAGCATTATTGCCTGGGGCAGCTAGTTGAAGCAGTAGATAGGTTGCCTGGTCTGGAGTCAGGAAGACTCATCTTCCTGAGTTCAAATATGACCTCAGGCACTTACTAGCTGTGTGATTCTGGGCAAGTCACTTAACTTTATTTGCCTCAATTTCCTCATCTGTAAAATGAGTTGAAGGAAATGGCAAACCCCGTCATTGTCTTTGCCAAGAAAACCCAAAAGAGGGATGTGAAAAGTCAGATATGACTGAAAAAAATGACTGAACAGAAACAGTAGCAAAGTATTGTAACTTTTCAAAGCATTTTCTTATCTATGATCATATTTCACATAATCACAGAACTGTAGATCTGGAATAGTCATTAGAGGTCACCTAGCTTTTTCTTGAATATATTTATTAAGAAGAGCTCCTTTTATTAGGTGTTTAGGATGCAAAAACAAAACAAAACAAAAGCATATCTTGCCCTCTAGGAACTCACATTTTTTTATGAGGGAAATCATGCATAATTACATATATTTCATTATAATTTGGGGAACAAGGAGAGAGAAAAAAACAACTAGGGGAAACAGAAAGGTTTCCCATAGTCAATGGCAGATGGTTCTTGAAGGAAACTAGGTATGATTGTAAGGGACACGTAAAATAAGGAGAGCATTTATTCCAAAGAGATGTGTGCTGTAATGTTTCATGTGAGGAAAAGCAAATAGGCCAGTTTGGCTGAAATGCAGAGTGCTTGCCTGGAGTGGGTAATGTGCAACATTCCTGGAAATGTAGGCTGCAGCTAGATTGTTAATGCTATGAAGAGAGGTTTATTTTCAACACAAAGTAGCATCCCACCTCCATCTTATCTTCTCCAGGCTAGAGTTCCCTCATTCCTGCAGCTGTTCATGATACAGGAGGACTAGCAATCCCTTTGCCATCCAGGTTTCCCAGCCCTACCTTTGCATGTAGTAAAATTGTTCTTCAATACAATGGACTTAGGATAAATAGTGCAAATATTATTTCCGCTTTCTTGAAATGAGTTGATCAATATCACTCAACTGTTTAGTGACAAAGCTTGGACCAGTTCTGGCTCCCCATTCTGTGCTCTTCCCACATATCACCTCCCAACCCTATCCCCAGTTTACAGAGGCAGGTCTGGCCCATATGCTTCAAAGTCCCAGTCATTTAAAGTCAAAAGAATAAGAATTTGTTTCTAAGCACTCTCTACTTCTCTACAATTAAGCCATCAGCCCAGCCCATGCAAACAAAATGTCGTCTTTTTAATTAGTGTCTTGAATACGATTGAATGGTTCATTATTCTTTGCCAGATCAAGCTGAGAACATTATTAAAGTCTGAAGAAATAATGATCATCATGACAGGGGCAATAGGAAAAAGAAAGATTTTTCCTCCCAGCCCCCCTGCCTAAGAGAGTGGCCTAGGGTGGGGGCTCATGGACAAAAGCACAGGGAGAAACCAAAGGAGGCCAGAGACAGCTGCCCCCACTGTGGTTTTAAGAACTGCCAAACTGGAAAGAAAACACTTTAACAACAGTAGCTTGCATTTGTCTCTTATTTTACCTATTCCACAGGGTTGGTGTGAGGATTAAGTGAAATAATATACAGAAAAAGCTTTGCAAACTTTAAAGCACTAGGTAAATGTTAATTGTTATTGTTATCATCATCATCATCATCATCATCATCATTCATTAATCATAACAGTCCATTACCTGTATAGTGCAGGAGTTATTGTCCCCATTTTACAAATGAGGAAACTGTATCTCAAAGATATGAAATGTCTTGTCCAAGAATATGCAAAGAGTAAGTAGCCGAACTTAGACTTGAACTCAGATCTTCAGACTCATTTCAGTTCGTCAAGCACTTACCAGATATGAGGCAATACAGTAGTCTCTAGGCATCTATAGTACTTTCAAGGAGCTTGCTCTAAGCCCAAAGCCCTTCCTAATGCAATGACCTGCCTTTTCCTGGTAGACATTTGGGTCTCTTTTTAGCTTTCCTTACTGTTCTTTTAAGAAGAGGGCAGCCTCATCAGCCCTGGAGTCAGGAGGAACTGAGTTCAAATTTGACCTCAGATACTTACTAGCTCTGTGACCCTAGGCAAGTCACTTAATCCTGTTTGCCTCAGTTCCACACATTAAGCCATTGTCATCCACTATCCACTTAGTATGACTGAGCTCCCTTGACTTTTTCAGGGGAATAACTAATTGAGAATAGGTTATTGATAGAGAATGGATAGAACCTGAATGTACTGTCTCACACGCCAACAGCAAATTTCACCTACTTCCCAGTTCTCCCAGAAATCAACACTGGTTAGGGGCATGATTAATCAGATTCCTTTTGTAGCATCATAGAATCCTGAAGTTTTACTGCTGAAAGGCACCTTAGAACCTGGCATGAGAACACGCAATGTTAGAATCAAAAGAGATTTTGGAACATAGAATGTTGGAAATACAAAAGGTCTTGGAACATAGACAAAACAGAACCTAGGTTGTGAGAGCTAGAGGGGACCTTGGGAGTTGTTTTTCAGTTGTGTCCAGTCTTTGTGATCCCATTTAGAGTTTTCTTGGCAAAGATACTGGAGTGGTTTGCCATTTCCTTCTCCAGCTCATTTTAGCGATGAGGAAACTGAGGCAACAGGGTTAAGTGACTTGCTGGGGGTCTTACAGCTAGTAAGTGTCCAAGGCTGGATTTGAACTCAGATCTTCTTGACTCCTGGCCCGGTGCTTCATCCAATATACCACTTAGGTGCCCTACACAAGTGGATATACACAAAACAACTTTGGAAGGGAAGATGCAACAACTAAGTAGGTTAAAAAAAAAAAAAGAAGGAAACCTTCCTGTAGGAGTTAACACTTGAGTTAAACTGTGAAGGAAACTAGGAAGAGGTGGATGTGAGGAAGTAGCATTTTCAATAGATGGCAAACAGCCTCTGAAACAATAAAGGGGCAAGAAGAAGGAATGCTAAGCTCAGATCATAATATGCAACACTTACCTACACCTTAAATTTTGCAAAGCACTTTACATGTTTTCTCCTTTGATCCTCACAAAAACTCTGTGAGGCATGTGTTATTATCCTTCCTATTTTACAGATGAGGAAACTGAGGCAAACAATGTTTAAGTGACTTCCTCCAGGGTCACACAGCTAGTAAGTGCTAGTAAGTATCTTAGGCTGGATTTGAATTCAGATCTTCCTGACTTCTGGTCTTCCTGATTCCAGGCCCTTTGCTCTATCCACTGAACCACCTGATTGCCTCAATAGATTGAATGAAAGGTAGGCTGAAGTTAGATTGTAGAGGACTCTTCTGTGACCCCAGCCAAGTCCCTTAAACTCTCTTCTATTCAGTTTCTTTATAAAATGAGGGGTTTGGACTAGATAATCTCTAAGATCTCTGTTTGAATTTCATCCTAGAGGCAATAGGAAGCCATTGAAAATTTGTTAACAAGAATCATGAACCATAGGATCATAGATCTGAGAACTAGAGGAGTTCTCAAAGTTCATTTATTCCACCTTTCTCATTTTGCAGATAGGGAAACTGGGGTCAAAATTTAAGTGGCTTTCTTCAGGGTCACCCAAGGAGCAAGCTACAGAATGAAGTTTCTAACCTTGCTTTCTTGACTCTAAATCCTTCCCTCTTACCATTGCTTTATGCTACGAGTTACATGGTCAGACCAGTGTGTTAGGAAGATTATTTTGGCAGCTGTGGGAAAGATTAGTAAGAATACTGGAATTCAGGCATCCAATTCAGAAGCTTTTGTAAAAAGGAGAAGGAGGGCCATGCCTATAACTGATCCTCACATTATATCACATGTGAAAACTCTTAACTGGACCAATGATGGTAGTGGTAGCAGGGGCAAAGTCTAGATTTTGCCTTTATTTGATGAAGCTTCTTGCTGGATGGAGCTATGCCCTCCATCCTCAGTCTAAGAACTAATAATCCTCTCTCTGAAAACTGGAGTTGAAGCCTGAGGAAATCCTACCATTTGGCCATTGTAGGCACTTAGTAAATGTATGTTCAACTGAAGTGAATTGAACTGCAAGAAAGTTAGAAGGCATTAATTCTAGTCATTTTCTACTCTGGTTTATAACCTTGACAAACTATTTTAAACATTTGGTGCCTTCGTTTCCCCATTTGTAAATTGAGGGATTGGACTAGGTGATCCTGGAGGTCCCTTCCACCTCTAACACTTTATTTTGCTGTGAGCTTAGTGACAACATGAAGATGGATGGGGACTGAGCAGGGAAAAAGAAGGGAAATAAATCAATTAGAAAGCTAGTATTGCTGCACACTTCCACACAAATGAGTCTCAAGGAACTTCAAAGACCATCAGAGACTGGGACAGGGTGGAGACAGAAAAGGAAGAGTTCAGTGCCCCTCAAGTCATATGATATGTGTCACTGAAAATGCATATCACAAAGTCACCACAGTACAGTGGAAAGAGCACTAACCTTTGAGTCAAGCCTTTAGTGCGAATCCTGTTGAAGGCACCATGAGCTACTATCATATATATGTAGGGCTGAGTTTGACTCATCATTCTGAGGCATGACTAGAGACTGCATCAGAGAAAGGCCATTCCCTGACTTTGCACTTCTCACCAGGGTAACTTCTATGGCTCCTGGGTTTCCCTTCCTACTGTCATTTGAGATGGTAATACCCAGTGGAACAGCACTTAATTGGGAGTATTGAGGAAGGAATCAAAGGATACTCAGTCAGTTATATCTAAGTCTCAAACCTCATTTGTTATCTCTAAACTACAAAGGAAATTCCCAGTCATTTTTTAAAGCTATTTTTAACTTATGGGGGCCTGTGATGGTCTTGTAGAATTCATTCAAATTTTTGATGCTCAGTTAAATTACTACCTTTAAGCAAGGTTTTTTTTCTGATAAAAATAATAGTGATAGCTAGCATATATTTAGCCCTTTATGGTTTGAAAAGGATTTTACAAGAAAACTATAATAGTTCCCATTTAACAGATGAGGAAACTGAGGAATACAGAGGTTGAGTAACTTGCCCAGGGTCACATAGCTAAGAAGTGTCTGAGACTGAATTTGGACTTAGATTTTTTGACTCCAAACCTAACACTCTGTCTACTATACCATCTAGCCACCAGTATCTCCTCCGAGTCAGTCATCTCCTCCCTCAATTATTTTGATATATTGTAATATATGATATATTCTATGTATTTTATATCATATTGTTGATGTAATAAATGTATATTTATTAGTTCAAAAGAAGATGCTCAAATTTAGAGCCATCTCCACTCCAAATATTCATATGGACTATTTCTGCCCAACCTGTGGTAGAGCCTTCTGAGCTTGTATTGAAATGATCAGTCACAAGTAGACATACTGTACTTTGACTCCAACATAATTATATCATTTTGATCCTCTTTGAGAATGAAGGACAACCACTATATATATATATATATATATATATATATATATATATATATATATACACATACACACATATATATTATAATCTGTATAGACATATGTACACATATATATGTAAAATCACCCCTTTTGGAGTTTTGTAATAAAAAGGGCCTCTTCCTCTGATTACTTCACAACAAGACAGACTTTGCTTCCTGCTTTCTGCCACAAGGACGTTTAATTGACTGGTGAGTTAGAGCTCCATGGATACTCTAAAGGGGTAATCCATGTCCCTTCAGGCCTCTTCTTTACCTCAAAGTATAAGAATGGGTTTTGAAGCTCTGGAAAATATGTAGGGGGTGCCCATCCTGACATCATCCTTGGTTATTTGAGTGTCTAGCTTCCTGGGTCTGGGTTGAGATCACCTTCTGTTTGTGTCTTCACTCTCTGTCTCAATGGCACTAGTTAGATCTCAGATGACACCTGTTCCCCTCTTCTAAGTACATGAGCAGTGAATATTGGCCACCGGAGCCATTGATTCAGCAACAGAGACAAGAGCAGAGGTAACAACAGACCATCAAGAGAGAATTGCCTAGAGAAAGAAACCACTCAGTAGAAGTAAACATGAAATAGCAATTGAGCAGTCCTATTGCAAGTGTCTCAATGAGGCATGCATATTAACTGCTCAACTGATTATAATATTCAATAATTTTTCATTGTTTTGCATTCCCCTTTCTGTGTATGTGGAAAAGGCCTGTCTGTTCCATATTCATGCATGTTCCAAATATTCATATTTCTAAAGCAAGTACTATTTTTACTTCCTCTCCACCCTCTCCCCCTGCTGAGGAGGACCCCTTGGACTAGAGCCCATAATAGAATTGATGCTTAGGAATTTGAAGTGGAAGTGGAATTGAAACCCTGGGAGCCTCAGCCCCCTGTGGAGTCAGGCAACTCCAGAGCAATGAACCCTGGAGAAAATGGGGACAGCCAGTAAAAGACAAGGAAGGCTATATACAGTAATTATATAGTCTATTCATTTACCTCTGTATGTACATAGTTTTGTCTTTCTCCAATAAAACATAATCTACTTGAGGAAAAAGACTCTTTCATCTTTGTCCTCATATCCCTAGTTAGCATACACCTAGTAAGGTGCCTTGCACGTATTCTACATGTGATAAATGCTTGTTGAATGAATGAATGAACTTCTTGCAATTTGGTCCAATTTAACATTTCCCATCTCCTAAAGTGCCACAGGGGTTGTATAACTCAATTGCAAGATGTTCGCAAACATAAAATGAGGATTCTGCTGTTGTTTTGTAAGTATTGAAGTATACACTGAAAGATTACACAAAATTATTGTTTAAATATAAGCTTACTGAGTAAGGTTTTTCTTTCTTTTTTTTTTAAATGATAGATGTAGTTCACATAATTTATATGGCACTTTAAGGTTCAGAAAATGCTTTTCTTTATAATAACCATGCGAAGTATAAGTATCATTATCCCTATTTTGCAAATGAAGAACTTGAGATGCAAAAATGTTAAATGCATGGTCCCACAGCTAGTGAGTGTTAAACCCAGGAGCCAAATTCCTGGATCTCTCTCCCTCTTTCTCTGTCTGTCTGTCTGTCTGTCTCTCTCTCTCAGTCTCTCTCTCTCTCTCTGTCTGTCTCTCTGTCTCTTTCTCTGCCTGTCTCTCTTGTCTCTCCCTCTGTCTCTCTCTTTCTCTCTTACTGTCTCTGTCTGTCTGTCTGTCTTTCTCTCTCTCTCTCTCCCTCTCTCTCTCTTCCCTCCCATGTCCAATCTATTGCCAAGTCTTGTCACTTGCACCTGCACAATATCTCTCATATTAGCCCCCTTCTCTCTAGTCACATGCCTATCACTGTGGCACAAGCCCTTACCGCCTCATACTCAAACTATTAAAATAACCTGGTTGGTCTCCCTACCTCAAGTTCCTTCTCACTCCAATCCATCATCCACTCAGCTTCCATAATGATTTTCTTAATCTAAAATCATTTAGATTTTAATTATATAAATTAAAATTTAGATAAAATACAGGTCAAGCCATGTTACTACTCAATAATTCCAGTGGCTCCCTATTATAATATGCAAGTTGAATTGAATTGAATTGTAACTCCACATGCAATGTTCTTTCCAGTAAACATGCTTCCTTTCTTTGTACAACACTTTCCATTTGAATAAACATCATTTATTCATGTTTATCATAACCCTCTTTTTATCTTCATTGCTAAGAAATCAGTGATATAAACAATACAGACTGAAGGTGCAGTTACAAACTGCATGCAGGTTTTCTACAAGCCATATCTGAGAGGAAAAAAGTATCTATCACTGTCCTTTCATACTGAAGTGAATTAAAATTAACTGCATGTTATAGCTTGTAAAAGCTACAAATTTCCTATAGGAGTCAGAATCATATAACCTTAGAGATAAAAGCAATCTCAGAAATTACCCGACTCAACCTACTACCTTATGTAGGAATTTCTTCTATTATACGCCATAGATAGATAGATAGATAGATATGCATATATATATATATATATATACATGTATATTATTCACATACACACACACATATGTGTGTGTGTGTGTGTGTGTGTGTGTGTGTGTGTGTGTGTGTGTGTGTGTGTGTGTATATATATATATATATCTCCACTTTTTGAACTGCTTTTTGAGCATTTCTAGTGATGGAGAACTCACTACTTATTGAGGTAGCTCAATCAATTACAGGTAACTTCTTATTATTAATGAATTTTGTGTTCTTTATATTGAGTCATACTGTTCCTTTCCCCATTCTTAGTTTTTAACTCTAAAACTAAAGAGAATAAATCTAATCTTTCTTCCAGATGACAAGCTTTACCTGGGAATTCAAAGCACCAGGCATTTCGAAGTTCCTATTATGTATCCAACACTGCCCTGTATTATATATGTGTCAGAACTGTGACT
Organism: Phascolarctos cinereus; assembly: GCF_003287225.1. NCBI lineage: Eukaryota > Metazoa > Chordata > Mammalia > Diprotodontia > Phascolarctidae > Phascolarctos > Phascolarctos cinereus. The sequence goes on from NW_027555847.1 coordinate 636,709,544, forward strand.
ATTAAAGAATGGCATTGCCTATATGACATTATCCAAGATAGGGAACCTCCGATCTGCAGGAAGATCATAGGAGGCCTCAAGATAATTAACCAGAGTCCTAAGTGGTAGAGCTAGGATTCAAACTGAGGTCCTATGATTCCAAATCCATCATTGTTTTCACAACACTGCAAGCAAGTTAGAACTACACAATGACTACCTATAATTCCTCCTAATATATCCATTCCTTGTTGAATAATGGGCTTCTGCCTCGTGGGATTGTTTTACAAACAATGCCAATGGGGCCAGAGGCCTTAGAAGATGCTTGATTTTCTACAGACAAAAAATAAATACTGATTATCCTAAAAAGTGTAAGGTGAATTCAAAAGTTAAAACAGAATATGACAGATGACTTTCCTTTTCCTTTTCCTTTTTTTTTTCCATTTGGGATATGGAGGTAGCCCAGATCTGAGAACAAAGGAGCTATGTTGTGAAAGAGCAAACATCAGCTAAATTAGACTGTTTTCAAAAAGTAAGGACCAATAAATACTCCATGACATGCAATTGATTTCTCAAAATGAGTCCCATTCCTCATTGATGGAGTGAGTTGATGAGTCTATTGGCACTCCACAGGACCTGTTCCCCACTGCCTGCTTCTCCTCCTAATCTCCTTTTGCTACAGATAGACATACCATCTCTGCCTGCCTTCTCCACACCTGGCTGTGGGAACTAATGCCTCGCTAATGCAAGTATGATGCTATTAATCTTGCAGAGTAAATTTGTATCTAATTTCATTCATGTGTCTATGAGTGCAGGAGATGGGGTAGCTATTATTAACTTCTTTTGGCAGATAGGGAAACTGGGGTACAGATAAACAAAGGACTTGCCCAAGACGCCGCACAAGCAGTTATTGCTGAGATGATTAGATGCCAGAGTTACCAGGTCCTAGCTCTTTTGTTCTTCCCGTGAGATCACTCACATTTGGAACCCAAGATTCCATGTTAAAAGGAACCCTGGGGGTAATCTAAACCAATCCACACCTGAACCAGAATCTTTGGTGTTTCAAGTACTTACTATGTACCAAACCCTGTGCTAAGGGATACAGATACCAAAACAAAGACTGTCATTGACCTCAGGAAACTTTGTTCCCATGGGGGGAGGGGGACAATATACACAGAGGATTAGGGACCAGAGAAGAAAACTTTCTTCTGGAAAGTTATAAGCAATAGAAGAATATTGATATGCCCCATCCAGGCACAACGGTAGAATTGAATTGTTCATAATTACAGAACTGAAGACTGGGGGAAATGGAAGGATGGAGAGAAATATGAAGTAAAGGATAATTGGAGTACAATCCATTAAGAGCAGGGCAACTGAAGTAACCACCAATCAGGACAGCTGGGCTATAGGATAGGACTTCTGGGGATGAAAGTAGGAATCATAGTTTCTGGTCCAGGTGGTGAGGCAGTTGTCAAGGATGTCATTCATTTCCAATAAGTGGACTCTCAGCTTCTTCAATTCAACAATTATTAAGTACCTTCCTGGGTGCCAGGCATTGTGCTCACTATGGACAATACAAAGACAAAAATCAAACAATGTCTACCTTCCAGGAGTTTGCATTCTACTGGGAGGGTGGTACAAAGAAGGTAACACATGCAGAGATAAGCACAATGCAAGGTAAATAGACAAGGGCTCGAGGCAAAGTGCACCAGGAATATTTGATCAGTTCAAAGAATTACTGGATGATGATGGTGATAATAGTATGAATGAATGAAGTATTTATTAAGTGCTTACTATATGCTATGCATTGGCTAAGCATTAGGGGCTACAATTAGAAAAGAAAGACAATCTCTGCTCCCAGAAGCTCTCATTCTAAACAGGGAGACATCTATGGAAGGTTTCAACTGCACGAAAGTCAGATGGAAATTTCCCATGGTCCCAAGGGTATAATAGCAAAGCAGGTAGTAATGCCCCTTCTTTAATGTAATTCTCACTGATAAAATCATATCAATATCATGCTGACCCATCTGACAGTACCAAGGATTTTGGTAGGGAGAACTTTCTTTCCTGGGTCTTCAGTAGCTTTCTCTGACCCCATTGTTGTATGCCTGTGAAACCTAGACAGTATATCAGCACCAGGACAGGTAACTGAATCATCTCCATTTGAATTGTCTTAGGAAGATTCTGAAGATCACCTGGCAGGATAAGATACTAGACATTGAGATCCTTTCTCAAACTAAACTGACAAGCATTCAAATTCTATTACAGAGAGCACAACTACAATGGGTTGGCCACATTGTTCAAATGCCAAATGTACGCTTGCCAAAAAGACTATTTTATGGAGAACTCACACAGGGCAAGAGGTCATATTGTGGTCAGAAAAAACAATACAAGGACATTCTCAAGGTCTCTCTTAAGAACTTTGAATTGATTGTGTGACATGGGAGACACTGGCATAGGACCACTCAGAATGGCGTGTCCACATCAGAAAAGGTGCTGTGTTCTATAAACAAAGCAGAATTGAAATAGCTCAAAAGAAACATGAAATGTGCAAATTTAGAGAATCCACCCCAAATGTTCACATGGACTATTTGTGCCTGACCTGTGGTAAAGCATTCTGAGTTCATATTGGTTTGATCAGCCACAGTTAGATACACTGTAAGTTGACTCTAGTATACATCATTTTGGTCCTCTTCAAGAGCAAAAGACAACAACCAACCTATACCAGCTGAAGGAGCCATTACCAGGCTGCATATCCACAATCGTTGATTTCCAGGATGATGGCTAAGGTCATTAGACTAGAAATATTGCTATTCCCAAGACTCTGGGGCTCAGGATTTTAGGCTGTCTTCATTCAGGTGTGAAGGGAAATGGAAATCAAAGTGGTGATGGCAGTTTGACTTGTCTGGCACATGCTACCTTGCCTCTCCCCCTAGGTCCTTTGATGCTTCATCTAGGGCAACTTGTCTGCCTTGTGCCTGGCAGTTAGTCAGAAGTTAGTGAGGATGACTAGTATTGTTTCCCTGAATGATGACTGTGATGGTTGGTATGAAATCAGGATGCTAGTATATTCAAGGTACTTTACTAGATTCTGGGTATCTTAAGAAAAAAAAAAGTAATTCCTGCCCTCAAGGACCTTATCCTACTGGCAGGATATGCCATGTACACAAATAAGTAAATGTATGATGTTTTAAAAATAAATAGAGAAGAACAGGAAAGGTTCAAATAAAAAAAATTCTACATAGAACTTGTAATTTGGAAAGAAGCTAAATATTCTGAGAGGCGTGCATGAGAAGGTAGAATGTTTCTGGCACAGAGTATATCTTATACAAATCTTCTGAAGTGGGAGCTACATGTTTGTACAAGTTTAAGTAACAGATACGGCTACAGACAAGGTGGTATTTGGACTCCTACATGTGCGTCAACATATTAATCATCAAGCATGTATTAAGTGCCTGCTATGTGCCAGGTACTATGCTAGGCACTTGGGATGCAGAACAAAAAATGAAATAATACTTCTTACGAAGTGCTTATGATCTAATGGGAGAGATGAAAAATACATACATAAATATGAAGAGAATAAATACAAAGCAGTTAAATGTAAGTTAGTTTGTGAAAGGGGAAGGTCACTATAAGATAAGGAGTTTAGGAAAGCCTTTTTGTAGATGTTCTTAAACTATGCCTAAAGGAAGAGATGGATTCTATGGAGTAGACATGAAGAAGGAGTGCACATCACGTACATCAAATGGTCGAATGTCAAAAGCATAGACAAGGGAGATGCAGTGTCCTCTGTGAAGAAGAGAGAGAAGACTAGTTTGACTGAATAATAGAATGTAGTGGGGGGATAATGTCCAGGGTCAATGGAAATACAGATTAGGGTCAGGTTGTGTAGGGTTTTACAAGCCAAAAAAGGGAAGTTTATATTTTATCTTAGAAGTAATAGAGAGTCCCAAGAATGTGTAGAGTAAGGCAGTGGCATAGTCAGATGTGTGCTAAGAGAAAATTACTTTGGAAGAAGCAAATGGAAGCATGGGAAGAGACTTGAGTTTGAAGAACCAATTAGGAGGTGATAATAATCTAGGGAAAAGGTAAAAAAGGCCTAAACTAAAGTTGCAGCTATGTAAATAGAGAGGAGGAATCAGATTTAAGGTGTGTTGTATGGATAAAAATGGTAAACTTTCCACCTAACTGGACATGTAGGGTGAAAGCATGAGAAGTTAAGGATACTGCAAAGCTTATCAACCTGGAAGACTGAAAGGATGGTGGTGCTTTTGACAGAAACAGGGAATTTTGGAAGGGGATAGGGCTTCAGGGAAAAGCCAATGATCTCTGGAATGGGATACTCCAGGGTATCCAGTTTGAAAGACCCAATTGACAACTGGTGAGGTAAGGCTGACAATCAAGTGAGAGACTGATCTACGCACATAGACCTGTGAGTCATAGCCAAAAATATTATGGTTAAACTCACAAGAATTAGGATGTAGAGGGAAAAGAAAAGAGGGCCTAGAATAGTACATCTGTAGTTAGGGGGCATGATATGAATAATTAGCTAGGACTTCTCCATAAGCATATAAGCATATGGAGAAGTAGTGATCAAGCATGAAAAAAACCAGGAGACAGTAGTGTCATAAAAACGCAGAGAGGGTTGTGAACAGTGTCAAATGTAATAGATAAGTAAGGAAGGAGGAAGACTAAGAAAAAAAACTGTAACATTTGGCAATTAAGAGATCATTGGTAATTTTGAAAAGAGGAGTATAGTATTAAGATACAATATATCATAACATAACAAAATATAATACAATATAACATGACAGTGTGATAGGATATATGACATAATATGTGATGGGCAGCTAAGTGGCTCAATGGACAGAGTGAAGGGCCTAGAATCAGGAAGACCTGAGTTCAAATATCGCTTCAGATGCTTACTAGCTGTATGCCTATGGGCAAGTCACTTAAACCTGTTTGCCTTAGTTCCTCATCTGTAAAATGAACTGAAGAAGGAAATAGAAAACCATTCCAGCATCTTGGCCAAGAAAACCCTAAATTGGATCATGAAGAGTCAGACAAGACTGAAATGAATGAACAACAACAACAAATAATATGTGATACAATATTTGATATCACATAACAATCTAGCACAATATATTGAAAAGTAATGTATGATTATGCTATGCTATGCTATGCTATGCTATGCTATGCTATGCTATGCTATGCTATGATATGATATGATATGATATGATATGATAACCCTAGCATTGAATTGTGCCTATAGATTCTACAGGCAAAATCATCCTATGTATACCAGGAGACACTGAGGATTGTTTCACCTATGGTCACCTCCTTTTAGGTGTATATGGCTCATAGGATCTTAGATTTGAAGCTGGAAAGGACATAGAGGCCTTATATAGAAGCCTAGATGAAAAAAAAATCAAAGAAATGTTAAGAAGGCTTCATTTAACCCTACTAGGCACTAGTAGAAACAACTTATTTGTTGTTGTTTTTGTCTTAGAGGTTTGTATTCCCAAGAAAGGAAGTGGGCTATACCCTTGCAATGACTGCCAATCCTTGAATAATGATCATATTGAATTTGAGATACACAGGATACACATTCTGAAAGACACAATTGATAACTGGTGATGCCATCCATCTTTTGTTAACCCCTTCCACTAACTTCAGATGTTCAAGTTAATATTCAGAGAATGTGCAACAACATGCACTGGAGCTTCCTATATCATTAGAATGATGGCTAGGGATCAGAGTGGTGATTAACTTGAAATTCCAGGGCTGAAGGTAATTAGTTATGAAAAGAGTGGAGGGGAGGGAGCAGGCAGTGGGAAAGCAATAACTCCAAGTCACCCTAAAGGCAGTATATGCCATCTCCACTAATCCTGTGTATCTTCTGTAGTGTGGGTCCCCAAGCCAGGCAACATAATGGCAGTCTGCCAGTCAGGAGCAATCACTTGGCTGAGTCTTTAAGGGAAAGGGCCCCTGTAAAGTGGCACAAGAACCATGCTCTGGAAATGGCAGCTTCAGGAGCATTTCCTCATCAGAGGATGCACAGTTCTCTACCTCCTCTTCCTGCAGTAGAGACATTCAAGGTAGAAGAGAATGTATTTCCTTCTGCTCAGTAGTTCTCCTGTGTTTTTTTTTTCATTCTTTGACTGCCCCAGGTTTTCCTGATGCAATTGCTATGGGTGAAGGACCATTTGAATGGAAGGGGTTATCGGGAATGAATGGTGATTGCAATGCGCAAAAATATTTCATTGCTTCATTGGGATAGTCAATAGAGAGGTACAACCAACTGCCTTTTTGGAAACAACAGCAACAGCAGACACAACAACAAATGAGTGGCTTTACTGGTGACTGGGGAGGTTAAATGAAGCCTTCTTAACATTTCTTTGAATATCTTTACTTGATGCCTACTTTGAACTGTTATATAACAGAAAATGTTCACAAAAAGAAGGCAACTGATCACCTACTCCTTACTAAAGATCCACATTCCTTCTACTGTTGGCACTCTGGGACAAATTCCAAGTGGCCCTTTGCTAATTACAGTTGCACAAGGAATAAAAGGAAAACAGTCATCAGGACACAGGGAATAAATACTTGGTTATGCCCTTGAAGTTACACCCTTTAGGTTGAATAAGGAAGTGTTGGGTAGTTTTGAGCAGTAGTTCATGACCTACTTAGATAACATTGTTATTTTTCTGGTGTAAGCAAGGATACATTATGTGCATTTGAGAAGAACTAAAACAACCCAGGTAAGCCTTTAAAATATATCTTCTATTACCACTAGGTAGCCCTGGGATTGGCCCTGAGCCTGGCAGGATTACAAATGGAGCCAATGAACATATAGGCTCTGAAGAATTTAGCATCATCCCAGGGGGTTATAAGCCCATATTTTAAAAAAAAATTCAGACGCACACGTGTACATCTGTGTGTGTATATATGTGTGTGTATTATATATACATATACATGACTATTAAGCATAAAACAACATATATGTGTGTATATGTGAATTTATTTATATTATACATAATATATATATACATATATATTTCCTTTTGGAAATTTCGCTCACAGTTTTGTTTTTACACTATATCATATCCCCATTTTGCTCCCATATCCACAGAACCCTCCCCTATAACAAAGAAAAACAGTTCAACCAAAGTAATCAATATAAGGACTGCTTCTGCCCATGCGTGCAATATTCTGTACCCAACATTTCTATATGTTCTTCAGACATAAAACCGGTCATGGCAATTAAGTTAAACTAAGCTGCTTTTTAGTATTACTTTTATTTGTATTATTGTACTTGTCGTATATGTAGTTTTCTTGGTTCTGCTTACTTTGTTCAACAACATCAGTGCATGACTCTTTTCATGTTTCTCTGATTTCATTTTGTCATTTCTTACCATACAAAAATGTTTTACTGTGTCATCTTATGTATACGCTGGCATTGTTCAGACAGGTCCCAGGTGATAGGCACCAATTCAGTCATTCATCTTCACTCCTCCACTACTATACCATTATCTCAATGCTTAGATGAGTTTCCCAATATAAACATTCTCTCTCTGTTATTATCTCCAATTACCCTATATGTATCTTATATGTGTAGAGTTGTTGCATTTGTTTTCTCCCCTTAGACTGTGAGCTGTTTGAGAGGAGGGACTCTCTTTTGCCTTTCTTTGTCACTGCTACTTAGCATGGCACCTGTCACATAGTAGCTGCTAGTTGACTGACTATCCATTGCTAAATTATCGATCCCCTGCTTTCTGTCATGGACTGAATATTATATTACCTGAGGCCTGCCTGCCCCCTACTGGCTAAACTGCAGGTCTCATACCTCTGAAGACTCAGTTATTTCTTTTCCTCTCCTATCGGTGCTTATCAGTGTTGCTTTGATGCACTTCCTTATGCTCCCTAATACCTCAAGTTATCCATCAAGTCTTCCTTTGTGTAAGTTAAAACTTCCAACTTTCATTGGCTGGTCTATTTCTTCTGTGGAAATCTTTAAGTTTCCCTCAAAGAAGTTGCAAAGGACAGTATTTTGCAAGAGGATTATCCAATGAGAAGGGGTTTCCTAGTGAGGAAGAAAGCTTTCATGGAAGAATACATATAATAGCATCTACTCTTCAGCCCACAGATCTTTGTGAAGATAAATGCTTTCAGTTTGGTGATCAGGGCAACTCTGCCACAGTACCCATTGTAGGGTATGGACAAGTCAAAACACCATTTTATACAGTCAGCAGGTCAATATGCATTTATTAAGCACGTAGCTGTACGGCAGGCACTGTGCTGAACGGTGGTGATACAGAGAAAGGTAATAACTCAGTCCCTGCCCTTAGGGTTTTTACATCCTAATGGGGAAAACCACATGCAAATATATCTTCTGGCCACATATTAGTGCTGCTAGGTGACTTAAACTGAGAGAAATTACCCTGGGAAAGAGGAATTACAGTTATTTTATTTTGCACTAGGTAATTCTGGTGCCAGGAATGAGAATGAATCTTGTCTTGCCTTATCATGAAGTATGACAAGGAGGAAAAAGAGACTCAGATGGAGTCATTTTTAGCTCACAGTAACCCTGTTTGTTCAGAAGGGTCTATGAAGGAAATTTAGTCCAGTATGGCATCAGGTGGCTGCAAAGAACAGAGCCACCATAGTTGAAGTCATTGTGGGAAGGGCAGCCTATCTCCTTGCTATATCCTCGGGTGAGACATGATGATGACAGTTGTTAGGGGTGGGGAGAGTGATGAAACACCCACTGAAACAGGAAGTGCCTCATCCCAGCGGAGAACGTGCCCCTAAGTATTAGTGCCCTGTTAAGGACTCATTTTCTTCTCGCTAGCTATGCCTCTAGCTACTAGCATGGGCATAGCATCAATCAGGAAGCAGGAAGAACCATGGCTATAGTTCTTCAAGGATGAAATAACGAGAGGGCAAAAAGCCACTATCTTAGGCTACATTAATAAATGTCTAATGTTCAGTGTGAGGAAAGGGATGGTGATACTGTCCTTTGCCATAGCCAGATCATACATAGAGTACCATCTTCTTTTTCAAGGGAGGGGGTAAGTTTGCATTTTAGGACACATATGATAGAGCTTCTCTGGAGACAATGAAGAACCAAAGGCCATATGAGCAAAAAAAGAAAAATAGATTATTTATTGTAGAAAAAGTAAAAGTTTAGGGGAAACAATAGATGCCTTCAAGCATTTGAAAGGCTGTCCTGTGGAAAGGAGATTGAAATTGTTCTACTTGACTCCAGAGGACAGAACTAGAAGCAATGGACAGAAAATTTCAGAGAGACTTTGTTGAGGGCCGATCTTAAGAGTCTGATAAGGGTTTAAGATCCAAGGCAGAGTTTGACCTCTGCTCAGGCTTTCACCCCAAAGGGCTCAGGGATTAAGTGGTATGGCTCCCCAAATTCCTTCCTGATAAAGAGGTCTCTTAGACATCCCTTCTCTCTCTTTGAACCTTAGGTTTACATATTTACTCCTCTATGCAGGTGGCACCTAGGCGCCTGGGAAAACTTTGGAATCTACAGCCCAATCTAGGAACCCTGATAAGGAGGAAATTCATGATTGTTACATTCTCAGCAGATGTTCTGGGGAGTATCTCACGGGGAGGACTCTTTGAAGTTAGGCTAGATCTTCCCTATATATTCTGTGCCCTCAGATGAATAAACTGAGTCAGTAATTCTACTCCACCTGGCCCATGTCATAAGTTATTTCACGCCTCTCCGTTTGGTGTACAATCTGGTTGCGGGCAACAAGACTTACTAATTAATGATTAGAGTTGTGCAAAATTGGTAAAGCCTGACTTAAAAATGAAACTGGGTAACAAATTGTCAAAGGTTTCGTTGAGGAGTTCCATATTTGAAGGTGGGTTGGACCAAATGAATTCTGATACCTCTTCCAAATCTATAATACTATTATTTGGTTGTTTTCAAAAGATTTTCTGGGCAAGTGAGAGGGAATGAAGACCCTATTCACATGCATTTCATAGAACCTTACCACCACTCCAGGAATGGTGAAAAACAATGAAGAAATTAAAGCACAGATCCATGCCCAGGATCATACAATTAGCAAGTGACTGTTCTGATACTTGAATCCAAAGCTTCAACTCTGAGAGAGAGGTTGTGACTTTATGATTCAATCTGTGGTTCTAATCTTAGCTCTACTACCAAACAGCCATGTGATCGTAGGTAAATCTCTTCCTTTCTTGGTTTCTATAGCAGTAAAAAAATGCTGCTGGATGAGTTGGTAGCTAAAGTCCCTTCCAGCTCAGCTATAAGATGTTCTTATATGACTTGACTGGAAAAACAGTGGAGGAAAAAAAACAGTGTAGGTCCTTGTATCATATAAACATTTTAAATGATGAATTATTTAGTGAAGAAACTAAGAGCTCTTCCCAAAGGTAGCATGGGATAAAGGAAAGGAATGTGTTACATGTCACTCCGGTGAATTTTAGCCTCAATGTGAAATGTAACATTTCCCATGCATTTTCTCAATCTTGTGATGGACAATCTAGGACAACCACCTCAGAGAATGTACTGATCTGATTATATGTCTCAGTGGTGCTATTTCATCTCTGAGAACCCCGAAGGCCCCACAAGTTCCCACAGATAGAAATAGAATTTATAAGACAATACTTTCAGTCCCCACAGAAGGAAAAATAATTTTAAGACCCAGGGAAACTGTCTTGTCCCTAAGTAATACAGGTCAGAAGTCCCATGGCAGAATGAGTGGCGCACTCAACGTGTACACTGGAACACAATGTCGTACTTTTCTTCCACTTCCACTCCTTTCCTTCTACCTCCTGCTCACCATCTAAAGAATGATGGGAATCAGTGGCCAGATTTACTGACCAGTACATAGCCCAGCCGTGAGTTAGGTGTCTGGGTGGCCATTTGAAATAGAGAAAGTGTGGTCACTGCCTTTGAACTGATGCTGTCAGATATGAGCCCACGGAGGCAAGCCAAATCTTGGTAGAGGGACAAAAAATAAGAGGAGAAGCTATTATAAATAGAAATTCATAAGACCTAAAAAGTCCTACATTAAACCATAGCATGCCCTAGAGAATGCATATAAAATTCTCTAGCTTTCGCTCTAGGAAGGGGACTCCCTCACTGCCTTTGCACAAGGATTATGGAATGTGACCCTAGAGAGTTCTAGGTAGGCCTTTAAATCTCTCAAAAGTAAATGAAATCTGAGTGTACATTTGGAGCATATTCTTTCACTTTATTTTTCTTTTTTGCAACTGGCTGATATGGAAATATGTTTTGCATGACTTCACATGTATAATGGGTATCATATTGCTTGCTTTCTGTACAGGGGAGGAGGGGCTGAAGAGAGGGAACAAATTTGGAATTCAAAATAAAAAAAAGGAATGTTTAAAAATAAATAAACATTTAACAAAGAAATTAAATCTCTAGGACCAAAAGGATTGGAACTGAGGATGATGGAAAGAAGGCTTTCAAACACTGATGGGTTAGTTGAGGGCGGGATAAAAATGCAGATATCATTTTCTCCACAAATGAACCTGTTGCACCCACCCTGCTTCCTTCCAACTGAAAGTGTTCATAGAGAAGCAAAATAATCACAGATTTGGAGTCGGAGGGGACCTTGGAGATTATATATCAACACTTTTCCATCCCTTAGAACCACAACCACCTCAAATCCTCTCACAGTATTTCTATCGTATCCCACCCAAGGGCAGGCCAATGGCTAGCAATTAAGGGATGGCCTGGCCAATGGAGAGTGAAGTATGTATGTGTTTGAGAGGAGGGGAATAGAGGGTTTCTCTCTCTAAGAGAAGAGGGCCATAGTCCAAATCAGGATACAAAGACATATAAATTGTGAATCCAGGTCTGTTTCTTACCAAGACTTCTTCATTCAATCATTCAGTTAACATCATTAATTAAAATTGGGGTAATAATAGAACCTACCTCCAAGAGTTGTTGAGAGAAGAAAATGAGATAGTAATTGCAAAGTGCTTAGCACAGTGCCTAGTACGTAGTAAATACTATGTAAATATTAACTGTTGTTATCATCATCATCATCATCATCATCATCATTATTAATTGATTGAAATGAGTCCTGAACATGATTGAAATATTTAAACCATAAGGAAAATTCCATCCTATCTTTGGGGAAGAAAATTATACATTGAAGAGCCCTTTAGTTTTCCTGCCTTTGCCGAGTGATTTACAAGATGCATGATTGACCCGGTGATATGCTTTGTTTGCCATTCTCCCCTTCAACTTCACTGATCAAGGAAATAAATGAGATACCAGGTCTTTGTCCTCCTGATAGTGACTTTCTAAGAGATGTCATTACTGCAGTAAATTATACCCCCAGCTGTTAACATCATGTACATATCTTTTTTTCTCTCTTTGGGTTCAGCTGAGCATCAATTAGTTCAGTGATATTTACAGTAATATCTTTATTTATTGGATAAAATTGTCCATCTGTTTCACTAACGTTTCAATTACTAAGGTTTTTTCAGGAGAGGAAGACATGTTAACCTTTCCCCGGAGACAAGGACAGCCCCATGTACAGTCCTTCTGGGGACTACCTATGGGCAGAGACTGGAATGCAGGAAGGCGGACCATGAACACTGTTTTACAAACATCATCCTCTAAAGAACAGCTAGCAGATAAGGAGGCATTTGTCTTCAGCTGAAGAAGAAAAAGGAAAGCTGCAGCTAAAATGTTCCTGCCCAAGAAAGCAAGGAAAGGATAAAAGAGAGCATCCTTGTCACCAAGCTAATTTTCTCTCACTCTAGTTCCTTCATCCACCAATCCATCCTGAATATCAGGGTCACATAAATCTTCTTCAAACATCTTTATTCATGACAGATGAAGAGTTTCAGCTAACTCACCTTTTCTGCACCAAGGACCTCTTTGGCAGTCATGTAAAGCCCATGGACTTCTCAGAATAAAAATTAACAGCATTAGGGAAAATATCTAGGATTGTTAAAGAAACCAAATATATTGAAATACAGTTGTCAATTTTTTTTAAAAAAAGCAAGTCCATGGGCTCCCATTTAAGAGCCCCTGAACAAGATGATCTTTAAGGCACCTGTCACTCCAATGCACAAATATATAAAAAGGACATATCAAGTCTGAGTTCTTCTTTCTGACATTCAAAACCCTGACAAATCTGATTTCATCTTACTTCTCACTGGGTAACCCTGGGCAACTTAGTTAACCTTCCAGAGCCCCAAATTACCCATCTGTAAAATGTAGACAACTATAATCACACTAATTTAAAAGAGTACTTTGTAAGGAAAGTAGAGAAAGTAACACATGAGGGAAGTAAATCATTAAAACTCCATAGAAATGTGGTGGGTGATTATTCCACCAATAAAGTCTTCCTCTGATATCATATCCTAGCTTGGAAGGCCCTTGGTCCTTTAAGGTTAATTGGAGAAGCCAAAATGGAGTAGTATACAGGCTCAATGATGGACTGTGACAATTTTCCTCTTCTTTATAACAAATCAAAGAATCATCAGCCCCTTTCCTGAAAGTTTCCATCATTTTTCTTTCAGCAACAGGTTCCTTTTTGTTGATCCAGACCTCATTTAGAATATCAGTTCTGCTTGTTGCTTAGTCTACCTTTTGAAGGATAACATTATCACTAAGGTATCACCAAGATGATTTTAGAGTTATTAGTTGCCTGCATTTGGAATAAAGAGAGCCCTGATAAAGAGCTGAATAATTGGAGTGATTCTTTGTCACAGCCATCATTACTTTCTATTTCATGAACATCACCTATTTCCTCCTTCTGTCCAGATGGTCTGTAGAATGCCACTGTGATGATAATTGTTTCAATTTCTGCCTCAATTAATCTTTTTTCAAAGACTATCCATCATGCTCGGACATTTCTGTTTTCCTCACTTGTATATATTTTCTTAATTGCAATGTTTCCCACTCTCTTATTTATTATTTCTTTTGAATAGGCTATGTACCTCATATCCCAGTTATTATTTCAGTGATAACAAGAAGATACCCTGGGTGTAAAATATGAATGGGCTAGAGTGTCTGGCCCAGAATGGGTCAGTTCTAAGGCCCAAGCAGCTCCAACATTCTAGGTGTACAAGTCTCTTCCAGCTTTAACATTCAATGTTCTAACATCCCTATATTTTATCTATAACATTCTACATGCCAACATTTCATGTTCTAAGGTTCCTTCTAGTTCCTGAATTCTGTTTTCTGTTTTAAAGTTTCTTCTAGTTCTGACATTCAATGTTTTATATCATTAACCCAATGGGAAAAATTGTCATACACAGTTGAAGAGGGCCTGTTATGAGAGGAGGAAATATATTTAGGGTGAAGTTTACAATCCTTTGCATAAGAAGAAACTGATATGAAGTGGAGAAATAGAATCCTTTCAGTTGCATACTTATAATTTGGGGTTTGGCAAAATCTGCAAATCATGACGGGGGTAGGTGGCCAGCCAGACCCCTCAATCCTTCTGGGCCAATGCTTCCTGCATTGCTCCTGTGTTATTACTGGCACTCTGTAATATGCTTTTTGTATGTTTGTTTTTAAGGATGGAATTATATGTGTGTGTGTTTTTAAAGCACTTGGTTTTTTTTAAATCACAATTGCTTCTCAATACTCACCCACCCGTGTAGTACCTTCCCTTAAAAGTGAAGAAGTAAAAGAGAAAAATAATGAAGCTGAATCAAAAGACACACTAACCATTATTCTCTCCTATAGCTTTTTTCCTCAAGATGAAGTAACCTTTGCAATTGGATGTGAAGTGTAAAAGAATGGTGGACACCATGGAATAGATATGAAGGAAGTCTACTTTGCCCAGAGAAATAAAATAGCTAACACTTCTGTGACATTTTATGTCTACAAGAGGCTTTACATATCTTATCTCACCTGATCCCAACATTAGCCCAGTATAGTAGGTTATATAAATATTGTTATTCCCATTTTGTGGATCAGGTAACTGAGTCCCAGAAAAGTGCCCTAATAAGTATGCTCCTTGTTTGATTTCCATGCTATGGCCTCTCCAGAAGCAGCCCAGAAATTTCTTGGGGTCTTCACTCCCATCTCAAATGAATTGTGCCCTAAAATAACTAGTTATGACCCTTCCCGTATTAATAAAGTATTTTATTCAAAGTCATACATCAAAGTCATACATACATTTGATCTGGGGCTCAAAATCCAAGCCCAGTACTCCTTTGGAATTTTAACTGAAATTATCGCTCTTTCTTATTTCTCATCATTCTTTGCATCCAATCTCCATTACCCATTCTCTTACTTAATTACTAAATTAAGCTTTCCCAGACTTCCTGGATACAGCTACACCATCATGCCAGGGTACATCTGAAACCACAGTAGAAAGCCAACTTTATAGTATTGCTTGAGGTATACCCAAACCTCAATCAAATATATCTTCTTCACAATCTTTCATGGTGACTGAAATTCTCACCATTAGAGTGACTCCTTTGGGCTGAGTTTACAATTCTGTAAAGCCCTCTTTAAAAATGTAATAATCTGACTAAACAAATTATGCTAAATGAATGTAATAGAATATTTCTATGCCATTAGAAATGAATCTGCATGGGAAGACTTATATGAACAGATGCAGAAGGAAGGAAGCAAATTCAGAAAAACAATATATACAATGACTACAACAATATTAATGGAAAGAATAAAGTCAAAACTAATCCCAGTGTGCTTATAATGTTACCCTTCTTGGCTATCCCTATGCTTTCTGCTCATAAGCTATCATCTTCACTCAATGGAAAATTGAATTCATCCCTTCTATGTCTGGGTACTGATAGGAGAGTTTTTGCCTTATCTTGCTGGGTCCCAGGCCTCTACAGCACATTATGGCCATGTCATCACCATGCCTTCTGCTCATGGGTCACCATTTTTATCTCCCTACCACAGACACATTGGACTCTGTTCCTGCCATCCTTAATTGGATAGGTGAGCTTTTATCATACTATGGGAGAGGAGGCAGGCTTCCTTTCCACTTTCACCCCCATCTTGTTGTCATGATGCCTCTGTAGCCCCTAGTTCCACCACTTTAGAGCACCTATTTATTTATTGCCTTCTGTCATTAGAATGTAAGCTCCTTGAGGGCAAGGATTATCTTATTTGCTGGTTTTTGTGTTTGTATAGTTGGAGACATACTTTTCACAAGGTCATTTCTAACTGAATGTCTTCAAAAAGATTAGAAAAATAAATTGACAGTTCACATTTCTATAGTATATGAAGGTCTATAAATGAAAAGACTTTTCATACAATACCCTATGGGGTAAGTAGGGCAAATATTGTTATCCCGATTTTATGTATAAGGAGGTTGAGGCTGAGAGAAATTTGTTTAGGATAAATTGTTTACTAATGGTCACATAGTTTGTAAATATTAGCACCAATATGGAAGCTAGGTTTCAATATTAGCCATCTTTTTACTATGCCATATAAGTTGTTCATATAAATTCTATTTTCATTTCTAAATGCCATAATTTCTCCATCTCCAAAATTTCTAGCAGGTTCTGTCTACATCACAAAATATGGGAACAATACACTTAAAATATATCTAATGGGAAAGGTTAATGCTGAAAAAGATGGATTCCTCCTTTCTTAGCAAGGCGTTGTTAATGAAATCCTTCATGAAACAGATGGACAATCCTGTCCCAAGCCCTCAAATTGAGATATTTATGTAAATATCACTGAACTAATTGATGACAGGCTGAATCAAAGGAAGGTAAGCAAAAAGCCTTCACAACATTAGCAGTTATGAGATTGATTTACTGTGTTAATGACTTCCCAGAATGAGCTATTATCCAAAGCAAAAGAGATTCTGGGATCTAATTTATTTCCCTGATCACTGGAGTTGCATTTAGAAGTGTGCCTTATTTTACAGTAAGTTGCATCCCCAAAGCTAGTGAGCTGTGGCCCATGTCAACCTTGTCTCATGAGACATATACCATTGCCAATAGGTCCTAGTTCTTCAGAAGCGTGGATTATAATTTAGAATTGCCCATTGAACGAAGGGAAGTCCAACAATGAGAACTTTTTGAGTGTCTATTTTGAGCATATTGCTGTGCTGGCCACTTTTAAAGTAAGTGAGGAGTACAGACTATTAGAACACACACTGATAGAGCAGGAAGAGAACTTAGATCTGGGATGTCAGAATTAGAAGGAACCTTACAAGAACACAGAATAATAGGAAATTGTTAGAGCAGGAAGCAACCATGGAACATAAGATGTTAGAGGTGCAAGAGACCTTAGTAAATGGAATACTGGAATGAAGAATTTTAGTACTTAGAACATAGAAAACCAGTACTGGAAAAGTAAGTAGAAATCAACGAGGCCAAACAACTCATTGGAAGAAGGGTGGGGGGAAGCATTTATTGAACACCTGCTATATGCCAAGCACTTTACAAAGATCTCATTCGATGTGTACATTAACCCTAGGCAATTCATGCTATTATCAATCTTCATTTTACTGTTGAGTAAACTGAGCCAGGCATAGGTTAAGTGACTTACCAAGAGTCACACGACTAGTAAGTATCTGAGGCAGGATTGGAACCCAGATATTCCTGACTCCACGTTCAAGCACTCTATTCACTGCACTACCTAGCTGCCATTACATTAGTTTAGTGCATTAGGACATTACTTCAGTGCAAAAGACATTTGTTGTAGTGGTTGCTGGCTGTTGTGTTGTTTATGTTTCCTGGTTGTTGTTGTTCATTTCAGTTGTGTCCAACTCTTTGTGACCCCATTTGGGGTATTCTTGGCAAAGCTATTGGAGCGGTTTGCCATTTCCTTCTCCAGCTCATTTTCCAGGTGAAGGAACCGAGGCAAACAGAGTTAAGTGATTTGCCCAGGGTCACACAGTTAATAAGCATCTAAGGCCAGACATTAACTTGAAATAAAAGGTTTTATTTGATCCCAGGTCTTCCTGACTCCAGATCCAGAGCTCTATCTACTGTGCCATTTAGCTGCCATTTGAAAGGGGTGGGTATTGAGTCTCAGAAAGGTTAAGAGGTAATTGTTTCAAAGTTAGCCTTCATAATTCCCAATTTGTTGTTCTTTCTATTTAAGCAATATTCAACCTGAAACCAGTATTCATCCAAGCCACTGACTACCAGGGCCTCTGCTAAGATGGTACCAATCCCTACCTCTCTCCAAGTTCTAACAGAATATGTCAAATATCAAGTTTTCACTGAGAATGCTATAAGATATACAAAAGACAATGCAGCCTGTCCTAAATGAATAAATGCAGACCTGGGCCAGATAAAAAAAGACACAGGCAGTGGAATTAACATCAGGCTTGAAGTTTGACATTCTGTTAGCCTTATTACCTTGGGAAAGTCATTTGATATCATAAAGCCTCAGTTTCCTCATCTGTAAAAAGATAAGCAAAGAGATATCTATATCTATGGTCCCTCCCAGCTCTGGCATACTATGTATTATAGTCTAATCTTCTGCATCCCAGCATTCTATATTCTGAGATCTCATCCAGCTCTGACGTTCTACGTTCCAAATATAGAAATCACAACCCAAAAAAGTAATGAATAAGTCACTCAGTATGTTGGGGTAAGGCTTCTCTAGTATGTGAAGCATTGTAAATGGTTTCTTTCAACTTTGAGATTCGATTAATCTATGGTCAGAGGATCAATTCATATACTTGTAAAGATCCAGATGAAAGAGAATTACCCTCCCATTAATTTTCAAAATCCAGTCTTACAAAATCATTCATCTGCATATTTCACTTTCCAAATACTAAACAGAAATAAATATCTTACTACTTGGTAGCCTATAGTAAGTGTTTGGCTCATCATTTGCTAGTAATATAGAATCTTGACCATGGAAGGGTCTGAATTATCTGGTCTCTGATGACTACCAGGACCTCTGCTAAGATGGTACCAATCCCTACCTCTCTCCAAGTTCTAACAGAATATGTCAAATATCAAGTTTTCACCGAGGATGTTATAAGATATACAAAAGACAATGCAGCCTGTCCTAAATGAATAAATGCAGACCTGGGCCAGATAAAAAAAGACACAGGCCTGTTTTTATGTTCTAGCCTCAATCTGGAAATTAGTCAGTCATTGAATTGGTAGAGAGCCAACCAGAATCAGTACAGTAAAAAGTTTGAGGATTTTAAGAGTTTTTTCTTTCTACTTTTACTGCATTCAGAAACAATTGGATTAATTTGAAAAACACCTTTGCTGAGGCGACATTTTTAAAAAAAAATTAGTAAAGGAGAAAAAAACACTTTCCACTAAGCTCAGAAACAATGAGGCTGTTTTTATTACCTTAATTGTTCTTGAGTTCTCTGTTTCTGAACTCATTCAAAGAGGGCTTTTTAATTAGCTGCATTGTTTTAATCTCCCAAGATATGCTTTTGGGTTTTTTTTTTCCTATCTGGACCACAGCATAAGCTTTTTGCCAATTTTTTTTTCTCTTTCGGGTTGTGATAATGGTCAATTTTCCTGTAATTAACCTAACAAGGATCCAATTTGCTCATTCAAAACCTAAAATAATGTGGTTCTTTATGAAATATACCTATAATAATAGCTGACATATACATAGTCCTTTCAGTTTTACAGGTTACATTACCTACATAATTTTATTTATTTTTATCCATTAGAATATGAACTCCTTGGAGGCAGCTAGGTGGCACAGTGGATAGAGCACCAGCCCTAGACTCAGGAGGAGCTGAGTTCAAATCCATCCTCAAACCCTAGCTAGCTGTGGGACCCACACTGGGCAAGTCACTTAACCCCCATTGCCTCCAAAATTATAAAATAAAAAAGAATATGAACTCCTTGAGGGCAGGGACTGTGTTTTGTTTTGTTTTGTTTTGTTTTTGTCCTTCTTTATATCCCCAGGATTTAGCATAGTGCATACCACACAGCAGGCATTTAACAAATGCCAACTGACGTGAAGACAATCTTCACAACTGCCCTGTGATAAACGTGCCAGAGACATTATCATCCACATTTTGCAGATTAAAAAATAGGTTTCTTAGAGATAAAGTTATTTGTCCACAGACACACAATTAATAATTGTTGGAAGCAAGATAAGAATCTTTCCTTACTCTTTCCTTGCTCTAGATCCAGTCGTCCTTTTATTACACCCTAGCAATTCCATGGACTAGGTCTACCTCATTATGAGAGCTTAGATACGATTCCTCAAAAAAAAAAAAGTGGAATTCCTAGTTTCATAGAGACTCAGAGCTACTAAACATTGTGGTTTCTGCTTTGAGGAGAGGTATTGGTCCCTGAGCATATGCTAAGGACTCTAAGTTAATGTGGATGTTAAGAAGTGTAAGACAAAAGGGAGATAAACAGAGGGATCAGGCAAAGATTAATCCAAAGTTTCAAGCCTTAGGGTGAGAGCTTGGCAGGACCACTCACAGGGATCCAGGAGATTAAGTTTGCTTTGATTGCTTTCAAGGTAATAAAATATGTTTTCACAGAATTTGAGAGTTGGAAGGGTTCTTGGAAGTCATCTAATCTCAACCCATACTTGGAAAAGAATTCCCTCTACAGACTAACTCCTGAGTGGTTACCCATTCTCTGCTTGAAGGTTTTAATAAAGAACCACAAACCCCCTCTTGAGGCAGCCCATTTCACTTTTGAACTGCTTTACTTTTTAGGAAGTTTTTTCTTTTCACCTAACATCGACCTTAAATTTGCCTCTTGGCGACTTCCACTGTTACTCCCAATTCCACCCATCTGTAGCTAAACCCCTCTTACGGATGACAACCTTTTTACTACTTGAACACAATTCTGATGTCCCTTAAGGTTTCCCTTCTCTGAGCTAAACATCCCTAGTTCCTTCAATTGTTCTTTATAAGGCATGCAATCAAAAACTTTCAGAACTCTGTTTGCCCTGCTCTGGATGCTACCCACTGCATCTATGTTCTTCTCAAACTGTGATGGCCAGAAGTGAATACAATGCTGTAGACATGATCTGATCAGAGAAGAGTACAAGTGAGAGTGCAATTTTTTATTGGAATCTATACCTCCTTAGTCCAGCCCCAGGATTACTTTAGGGTTTGTCTGTCTGTCTGTCTGTCTGTTTGTTTGTTTGTTTGTTTTTGACTGCTGCCTTTACAATCATACTAAACTTGAGTCCACTAGTACCCCAAGATCTTTTTCAAGTCACACTTTTAGCTAACCCAACCACCACCACCACCTTGTACTTGTTAAATAAGAGTAAAACTGTACATGGACCACTACCAAATAGGATTTGATTAGATTCAGCCTCGTTATTTAATGAGTCTGTCAAGATCTTTTTACATTCTAATTCTGTCATTCTGAAGGCAGGGTAAAAAAGTGCTGGATTTAGATTCTAAGGGTCTGAGTCTGAACCCAAACTCTACCACTAACTAACTACGATAAATCACTTCATCTTCCTAGAGCTTAAGTTTCCTCATCTGTAAAATGAGGGGCTTGGGCTAAATAAATGACTGAGAAGGTTCCTTCCAACTCCAAAGCTAAGATCCTGATGTATTAATTATTCCTCCCATGTTTGATAAGCTTGTTTCCTATGCCTTTATCCAAGCCATTGATAAAAATGTTAGCAAGGAGAGGGTTCAAGAACAGGTCTCTGTGGGGTTCCACTGGAGACCTCCTGCTAAGTCAAACCATTAATCAGTGCCCTTTGAGCTTGGCCACTCAACCATTCATAGCCTATCTAATTTAATTATCATTCAGCCCACTTACCTCCATGTTTTCCAGAAGAATGGCATGATAGATAGATAGATAGATAGATAGATAGATAGATAGATAGATAGATAGATAGATAAAGTTGTATGTATGTGTATATATATATATATATATATATATATATATATATATATATATATATATATATACATGTATATTGTTATTGAATACTTGGCTAAAACCTATTTAAATTATATCTGTAACATTCCCTTGATCTACCAGATGAGTAACTCGGTCAGATTATAATGATATAAAGAGGATGTCAGATTAATCTCAAATGATTCATTCTTGATGAAGTCTATGCTATTTGTAATAACTACTTTCTTTCCTAGATTATAACTCTCTCTTTAATGAGAACTTTCTAGAATTTTCCTAAGAATCATGGTCAAGCACACTGACCCACAGACTGTAAACTTTTCTATTTCCTTCTTTATTTTTACTGGGGCAATATATGCCCTCCAAACCTACATTATCTCTCTAATTCTCAATAATATTTCATCTATCACTGATAATGTCTCACACCTGCCATCCTTTCAGTGCCTCAGGATACAGCTCACCTGCACCTGGTGACTTGAATTCTTCAAGTGTCCCTAAGAGCTCTCTTAATATGGTTTTATTAATTTATCTTGCATATCTTTTCCCTATTAACCATTTTGTTCCCTTTATGCATCCTAAATCTATTCTCTTTGGCAGAGAAAATGAAATTAAATAGTCATTGATTAGTTCTACTTTAGCTTTGCTTCCACTTATCACCATCCCATTAAACCTTAAGAAAATATAATGTCCATTTTTGACTAAACTCTTTCTCTCAATAGAACTCAAAAAGGAAATCTTTTAATTTTTGGCTTTCCTCACCAGCCTTGGCTCATGCTCAGTTTCAACACTTCAGACATAACTTTTACAATACAATGTTCATACATCTATACTCTGATACCCGGACTTATTACCATTTTTTATGCTTATATTTGGAAAAATCTAAAATGGCTAGTTCCTTGTACCTCCATGTTGGTCACTTTAGACAGCTCCCATTTTTCTTTGTTGAAATTGTCCTCAGATTATGCTTGGTTTTTCTTTCCTTCCTCACAGCCTCTAGATTTTAAACATGTTTCATTTGTAATTGCTTTTTAAATAGAGTTCCCTTTAGCCCTGGAAGTTTAGGATTCAACATTAAAGGGCCAATGAAGTTTCCAGATTCATCCCCCAGCAATACATTATAACCAATAATATCACTGAAAGAGACTTAGATCAAGTTTTCAGAAAGTGGAAGGCTGACTGCGATCACTATCCATATTATAGAATGTCTGAAATAGCTTGTATTGAGCCACAAATAGTGATGGACAATTAGAGAAGACGATTTTAGAGTGCTAGATCGTGAATGAAGGAAGTATTCCTAGCACATATGGTCATCCATTGGACCTTCAGAGCAATTAAACATTGTTATCCCTGCTTTCCATGTAGACTGCAGTCATCAAAAATATGTTAGGAAATAACTAAAATGAAGATGAAGAAAAGAGAGTATTTAAAGATAAACTGGGGGTTTTAAGACTTAGGATATGAACATTCAATTGACATCTAAATTCAACCTAATAGCTAAAATGAAAATGAAGAAAATAAAGTATTTAAAGATAAATTGGGAGTTTTAAGAGTTAGGATATGAACAAAATGGTAGTACCACCAAGAGAAATCTAGAAAATTGAGAAATTTATTTTGGTTATTGCACGATGATGAAATTGTTTTTCACAGAATCACAGAATATTAAAGCTGGAAAGCATCTTGGCAGCCATCCAGTCTAAGTATGAGGATAGAATAGTAGAAAGTGGTATTAAGGCATAAAGCATGATCATCCCTGAGGGTGGTTAAGGTAGAACCATGGAAGGATTAATAGGAAAAACAACAACAACAATAACATATATGTTGACTCTGGAGAAGAATAAGCATACTTTATTTGTCTTACCTAGTCCAGGGTGGGAAAATGAGTGTGAGAGTAGTTACTAATTGTTCTCCCTTACTTAGCCATTCCCAAGACTGGAGTGTAAGGGTGTATGCTTATGCAGCTTTTAACTGATTTTTTTTTTTACATTCACTCTACCTGAGTTAAAATCTGGCCTCAGATGTTCACTAGCTGTTACCTTGTACAAGTTACTTAACCTCCATTTGCCTCACTTTACACAACTCTAAAATGGGAATAATAGCAGCATCTATCTCACAGTCTTGTTGAGAGGATCAAATGAGATATTTGTACAAAAGAAAAAAAGACTTAGCACTTCTGTAGCACATAGTAGGCAGTATATAAACACTTATTTCCCACCCACCCCATGCACATGCAGATTGAATATCACTTAATTCCATGCTTGTACACTGCCTAGAACTTATTTAGCAAGTACTTAATAATTCCTATATATTAATTGATTCCTCACTAAAACCCTGTGAGATAGTTCATTTTAGTGGTGTTAGCCACATTTTACAAATGAAGAAATTGAGGGTCAAAGAGGTGTATTGACCTTGTTTACCATTATGGAATGGAATAAGCATCTATAAAGCACCTACTTTGTGTTAAAGACTGTGCCTAGAGTTTTATAAATATTATTTCATTTGTTCCTCACAACAAGCTTATGAGGTAAGTGCTATTTTTATCCACATTTTACAGTTGAAGAAATTAAGGCAGACAGAGGTTAAGTGATTTCTCCAAGGTCTCTCAGTTACTGAGTGTCTGAGGACAGATTTGAACTCAGATACAGTCTTATGACTAAATAGATTCATTGCCCAAAATTAATTTGAGGGGTAATGGAGAAGATATTTAGTCCCCAAATCCTCTCACTGAAGCCTCCAGTGCACTCTATTTGAAATTCTCTCCATATTCCTTTGGATTGATTAACCATTGCCTACTCCCAAGTGTTATTTTGAAAATGCAAATACCCCTAATAGGGGTAACAAGTTAAGGTACTCTGAGACATTAAATTGCTGAGCTACTTGGCAAAAGAGGAGATACTGAAAGGAAAAGGTAATGAGAAAGCCCAGAAAGGACAGAGAGGTTGATGGGAGAGAAAGTATAGTGTGAAAAATGAATCAGGAGTCAGAGGACCTGGGTTTGAATCCTGGATTTTACCTGTGTGATCTTGGTCAAGTCTGTCTCTTATGGTTTTCTCTTGGGTTCAAAGGATTCTGACGGTCTGACAAATGGAATATTTTCATGGGGTTGCTTGCATGTTTAGTAGTTTCAGTTATGTTCAACTCTTCTTGAGCCCATTTAGAGTTTTCTTGGCACAGGTATTGGATATTTCTTTCTCCTTCCTTGGATATTTGATATTTCCTTCTTCAGCTCATTTTATAGATGAGAAAACTGAGGCAAACAAGGTTAAGTGATTTGCCCAGGATCAGACAGCTAGTAAGTGTCTGAGGCCAAATTTGAACTCAGGAGTATGAGTCTTCCTGACTTCAGGTCTGGCCCTCTATTCACTGTACCGCCTACCTATATAGACTTAATTTAAACCTACAAGAAGAAATTAGCTCTGTCAAGATAGCCCCTAAGCTCCTGATTGCCCTCTTGATCCCAATATTCTTTCGGGGTTGTGATAATAAGTCACAACACTTGTTAAAACCATGCTACCCTTTTAGGGGTCAGGAATGTTATCTGTGACTTGAATAGTCTCTCTAGGCAAAGGAACAAGTGAGAAGGGGACTTATCTTGACCTTAACCCAGTACAGATGATGCTTACCTTAAAGAGTGTTTGAGAATCAGAAAAATCATGGTTCAAATACTACTTCAGACACTTGCTGGCTATGTAACCCTGAGTCACTCAGTTCACCTCTCTAAGCTCCAATATCCCCATTTGTGGGGCTGCTCTAAGATCTCTTCCAGTTCTTGCTAAGATCGCCTTATTCACCTTGGGTTGTGGTACCAGGCATGTTTCCGGGTTATATGTGTGGCCTGGGCAAAGGAGTAGTGGCTTCTGGCCACAAGAGATACAAAATAGCTATAAAAATGATAATGGTGAATAGTAACAGCTCCCTGCCTCTGCAAGAGATACAGAACAGAGACACAATTCTGTCACTTTTGCTGATGCTCAGAACAAGCTCAAGCTGGTAAGGAACACTAAGAGCAACCAAAAGCATTTTTTCTAGCTATACTCTTTAGTCATTTTCCAACCTGGGCCTCATAGTCCCTCCTCTGCAGGAGAGCATTGTATGAGATGACCTACAGCAGCTTTTCCATCCCTAAGATCTTATGTCTCAAGTCGGTCTGTATATCTCTGTCAGTAACTCCAAGGAGTAATTTG